>NC_089773.1:1725000-1735000 GCF_040412425.1 Macrobrachium rosenbergii
TTTCCACATCATTATCTGCTTCCGTTGCCTTCACAGAAATATCAGCAGCAGAGCGTTGATTCCCTAAAAACATCGCATCATTCATCTCTATCTTGCACACATTCACTTCTTCCTTCGTTGTTGAGGCTCCTCGTATCTAATACCTCTTTCAAAAAATCTAATGAACCTTCGTTAGTCCTTTCTCCTCCCTTTCTTTTTAAAACTTCTGAAATGTCTACTTTCACCAGCCCGTCATAATCCTTTCCTTCCATATGATCGAACTATAGCAAAACTTCCTGATTCTTCTGGTTATTTCCACACTATATGAGTCTTACATAAACAGCTAATCTCTACAGCTCCACCTTTTTCCCCCATTCATAGTTAACATCCACAATTCACCACTATTTAGGAGAAGTGGTTTAACAACCCCTCTTTGTCTATGGTTTCCATAGACAGAGTTACTCCTTACTCTTTGCCAGCAACGCTATCTCTTTCTCCGTCACCTGACTTTGCAAGTAAGTCACCTAGTTTAGTCGCCTTCTCATACTCTCGCAGTCCTACACGATGAGTAACTCACCTAGTTTAGTCGCCTTCTCATACTCTCGCAGTCCTACAAGACGAGTAGCTCACCTAGTTTAGTCGCCTTCTCATAATCTCCCAGTCCTACAAGACGAGAAACTCACCTAGTTTAATCGCCTTCTCATACTTTCCCAATCCTACAAGACGCGTAACTCATCTAGTTTAGTCGCCTTCTCATACTCTCCCAATCCTACAAGACGAGTAAATCACCTAGTTTAGTCGCCTTCTCACACTCTCCCAAACCTACTAGACAAGTAAATCACCTAGTTTAGTCGCCTTCTCATACTTTCTCAATCCTACAAGGCACAGAGTCAAACTTTCACTTACATTCATTACCTATCCTGGCCCATACACGTTCACTATCACGTTTTTTTCTCCCACCAAGTTCAGTCTTACCCTTGCAGCATGCAGTCCTTGAACTAACACATTGTATTCATTCACCTGTCCACGAAGTCTGATGCTGCGAGTTCTGAGTCCTTCTCAAAGCCTACACCTTTCAGCTACCCCTGACCTGATGTAGTTGTTGATAAAGTTGGCCCTTTTCTTTCTCCTTGAGTAGTCCACACTGTTGATAAAGTTGGCCTTTTTCTTTCTTTTTGAGTAGTCTACACTGTTGACAAAGTTGGCCTTTTTCTTTCTTTTTGAGTAGTCCACACTGTTGACAAAGTTGGCCTTTTTCTCTCTTTTTGAGTAGTCCACACTGTTGACAAAGTTGGCCTTTTTCTTTCTCTCTCCTTGAGTAGTCCACATTGTTGATAAAGTTGGCCTTTTTTCAGACAGGTTCTTTCTCCTTGAGTAGTCCACATTGTTGATAAAGTTGGCCTTTTTTCAGACAGGTTCTTTCTCCTTGAGTAGTCCACATTGTTGATAAAGTTGGCCTTTTTTCAGACAGGTTCTTTCTCCTTGAGTAGTCCACAGTTTCAGACACAATCAGTTTTTGTACGTACAACCCTTCGCACTGCCGTCTCACGTTTGTGTAACTTAAGTGCTGGTACATGCATCTCTTTTCCCCTTGAAACAAAAACATCCGGACAGATGCTAAAGCCCAGACTTTGTTTTCTTGTCTCCTTTCCAGTTTTCTTTCACGCAAATACAGGTTTGGAGCTTCATACTTTCACACAACATTGCACAGAAGTGAAACGGGATTGTACTTTTAGTAAATTTATCTGCATTTAGAGTCAATGACATTTGTACTAGTGACGCCAGTTTGACATCACCAGTCAGTCAGGTAACAACATTGCGTAGTTATAATCATGAAAAGCCGAATAAAAGATTCACCATTATAATATTTATGTTTTGAGGTAATAGACTAGATTTTGGATCAATGACGGTTTATCTTGTATTTGAAAGATCCCCATAATGCACAAAGTATCGTTGAAAACCAACAAACAAAACGAAAGTACACACACACACGCACACATACACACACACACACACACACACACATATATATATATATATATATATATATATATATATATATATATATATATATATATATATATATATATATATATATATATTTCTGACTTACATCAGAATCGAACCGTGGTTGGTAGCCGTCTCGTCTTTCAATTGAAAGACCTGGATTCGATTCCGATATGTGACGGAAATTTATTTCTGTTCCACACGTGATTGTGTGTTGATTATTTCTATATATATATATATATATATATATATATATATATATATATATATATATATATATATAGCTTGAAATGCTCAGTATATCTGTAAAAGGAAACAAATGGTAAGCAGGCCCGTTCTTATCTCCGGAATGCTCTGAATCTACTTCAAAAACAAACAAAGCACCAATTAGCCAATTTTTATCCCTACAACGCCGAAAGCACCCTCCAAAGCAAACAAAGCACAGACGACCGTTTTTATACGTGAAACGTTCAGAGAGAGAGAGAGAGAGAGAGAGAGAGCAGCCTTCAAAACATACACACAAACAAACAAACAAACAGACAAGCCACAAACAGGCGTGCGAGCTGGAGGTTAATGAGTAGTGTGCTTGTTGGGGAGAGATAAGGAGACTCCCTTTGTGACGGGACCCAAACTCTCGTCCCGAAGGATTATTTGGGCTTCCTATTGGAACCGGGGATGAGGCAGAGAGACAGAGAGAGAGAAGGGGAGGGGGGAAGGGGGAGGGGGGAAGGAGGAGGGCGGAAAAGGGAGAGTGAATAAAGCATAGAGAGAGAGATTTTGATGAATATTTGATGAATGGTTCCACCCCGTTTTTAGGGGGTAGGGACTGGCTCGTCGATGCCCTCTCGGTTTTAATTATATGATGGTAATAATTTTGGCGGAGCGCTGATTACTTATTCCTCTTACTTTTCTCTCTTTTTACTACTGTTATGACCCCCAGCAGTAGACCAACATCATGCTACCTAAGTCACTGCTTAGGTTAGTGAAAGTAGGCTGGGGTTTTAGCTAACGCTGCGAACCTAGAGTTGCTACCACTTGCATCACGAGGCCAGAGAGAGAGAAAGAGAGAGAGAGAGAGAGAGAGAGAGAGAGAGAGAGAGAGAGAGAGAGAGAGAGAGAGAGAATATGAACCGTGGAAAAGGAACAGCATGGAACTCGATTCAAAGGATATGATGAATAGTATTTGCTGAAGCACCCTTGAATCCTAAATATTTGGCGAATTCTCTTGCCCTGGATTCTGCTAACAACTAATCTGCTGATAAGAATTATTGTCATTATTTTTTTTTTTATTTCAGCTCTGTTTTGTTGGCAAAATGACTCATCGTCTGCTACTGACTGAAATCTGAGGTTGGGTAGATATTATGTTGAAAGCACTTGTGGGCGTGATAGATATTTTTGTGTGTTAAAAGCACTTGGCGGCTTGGTAGATATTGTGTTATGTTAAAAGTACTTGGGGGCATGATAGATAGTTTATGTTATAAGCACTTGGGGGCGAGATAGATATTTTATTATGTTAAAAGCATGTGGGGGCGTGGTAGATATTTTATTATGTTAAAAGCACTTGGGGGCGTGATAGATATATTATGTTGAAAGCACTTGGGGCGTGATAGATATTTTCTTATGTTAAAAGCAGTTGGGGCGCGTGATAGATATTGTATTATGTTGAAAGCACTTGGGGGTGTGATAGATATTTTATTATGTTGAAAGCACTTTGAGGCGTGATAGATATTTTCTTATGTTGAAAGCGCTTGGGAGCGTGATGGATATTTTATTATGTTGAAAGCATTTGGGGGCGTGGTAGACATTGTATTATTTTGAAAGCACTTGGGGGCGTGATAGATATTTTATTATGATGAAAGCACTTGGGAGCGTGGTAGACATTGTATTATGTTGAAAGCGCTTTGGGGCGTGATAGATATGTTATTATGTTGAAAGCACTTGCAAGCGTGGTAGATATTGTATTATGTTAAAAGCACTTGGATGCGAAATAGATATTTTATGTTAAAAGCAATTGGGGGCGTGATAGATATTGTATTATGTTAAAAGCACTTTGGGGCGTGATAGATATTTTCTTATGTTAAAAGCACTTGGTGTGCGTGATAGATATATTATATGTTGAAAGCAATTGGGGTGCGTGATTGCTATTGTATTATGTTAAAAGCACTTTGGGGCGTGATAGATATTTTATGTTAAAAGCACTTGGGGGCGTGATAGATATTGTATTATGTCAAGGGCCCTTGGGGTCTGGGGCTGAGAAGCAACAAGATGTAACAGAATGCGAGGATCTAGAGAGAGTCCTTCCTCGTAGGATCTGTGGTCAGGAGGGGATGGATAGTGATTTCTGACCCCGAAGGAGGGGAAAAGGATGGAAGGTTTATTAAAGAGCCGTAGAAAAAGAGGACAAATCTCTGGAAGAGGGAAAACGAGAACGATCCCGAAGGAGATACCTGAGCTACATTGCCCGAGTCAGTAGAATATTGATGATGTTTAGGCACACAAATGTAGATATGAAAAATGCATACGGTTACATATCAGCGTCAGTGTTTATCTTGGATGGGATGCGTGTTTGCTGTGTGTTCGTGTGTGTGTGTGTGTGTGTGTGTCCCTGTTTGTATTTGTCTGTGTCCAGCAGCAAGCCAAACAGACCTTAAAACAAAAGCGGCAGGTAAGTGCAGGCTTGAAAAAGGAGGCATCTCTCAAACAAAGCAAATGACTGTCAGCAAGACGTGATGAGAGAGAGAGTCCCAAAAAGTTCTGCAGTCAAAGCGGAAGCAAGAGAAAATGCCGGGGGTGGGGAGGGGGGGGGGGAAGCAGCTAGCAAATAAGTGGTGACAAAGTCCCAATAATCTTTCTCGATCTCCCGTCTCAAAAGACCGCGCGGAAAATTCCCGATTGAGGCGCGGCATTTCCAGAGTTTACTTTTAACGTCTGCTGCGAGAGAATGAGGGAGTATCAGGTCTCCATCAGGGCTGTGTAAGGAAGAGCTGAATAAAAGATTAAAATGTTTCCATCGGCCTTAAAGTAGCATTAAAATTCCAATAATTGCCTCGATCTGCAGCTGGGCCATTTCGCAACGCCTTCAGCCAATCGGGAGGGGGCTTTTCACGCAGGGCTGATTCCCATTGGCCCATTCCCGCTCCGACTTAATACTGATTTACTGGCGACGACGATGATGAATCCTGAAGGAAATGCATATCGAGATTTCATCATGAATAGCAAAGAACGAGGAGAGAGAGAGAGAGAGAGAGAGAGAGAGAGAGAGAGAGAGAATCCAATTTAGAAAATCGACTTTTCCTTTTCGTCTCATCTTGCTTTCTTTATTTTTCCTCACCACGTTCTGGCCATTTCCTCAAAGATTTGGAGAGATGCTCTTTCCTTCTCCTCACATCTTGCAGTGTTAACCCTTCCTTAATATACCTTACTCCCGCCGCCCACCCCCCCCCCATAATTTCTATATCTTAATGGGAAGTGTTGGAAAGATGTCAACCTTAATGGGAAATGTTGGGCTTCAGAACTGCAGCAGCTGAAGAAAGCGATTGGGATGAAATGCAAGGAAATCTGCTTCAGGACAGTGACTGAAGGGACCATCTGTGGCTCTGACCGATGGCCTCAAGCCCCTTGCTCACCTGGCAAAGTACATTGTTACTTCTACCTGTTTTCTAAACTGACCTCATGCCTTTGGGGCCAGTCGGAAAAAAATCTTCTTCCAAGGGAGCTTGAACACTGGTGGACCAAGTGCATTGAATTAGGGGAGACTGTGCAGAAAAACAACAGAACTTTTTTCTCCTGCGACACTTTCTGGGTTAGACCGGTGTCTTTCTGATTGATCCTGATAGATTCTCCATTCTATTCGAAGCAATTATCTGAGTGCATTTTAACCATTTCAGCAGAGAAGAAATAGCAGATATCTGCAACATCGCTCCCTTAAGGCTGTTATTATTGCTGCTGTTATAATGTTCAAACCTCTACCACAACCATTACAATCATTACCATTATTGTTATAGTTGTCATTTTCATTTTAAAGCCCACATGCTCAGATTGTGAGAATAGCTTTGCGTTGAATCACATTCCTAACTCTTGCATAAAGACGCAATAGATTTTCCTTGGTGCTCACATACCATGATAAAAGCCCCAAGGTTTTAATATTCTCGCTCAGTTCTTCTGACGAAATGAAAGGAATGCTTTCGTAACACAACTGCCATCAACAAATCACATGGAAAATGCACTAATGCTTATTCAGCCGCCTTTCTCCTGGCATTGACTTTTGAGCAGAAAGAAATATATTAAGTGATTGGAAATGTTTGCCTTGGGATTACAAATGTCAAGTTTTCCTCTTGGTTGAGTATGTGTATGCAGGTATATATATAATCTGTAAATAATTATACACACACACACACACACACGCAGACACAAACACACACACACACACACACACATATATATATATATATATATATATATATATATATATATATATATATATATATATATATATATATATATAATCACCACGCACCTCTGGAAGTCGTGGCACCAGAAGTGTAATGAAGACCCCGTGGGGGGGATGGGGGGAGTACGATTATCAGCCCCACATCCAATTTGTTGACCCAGCAGACTCTGGTGCCCATTTATAGTTGGGTGGACAGGTGGGCTCTAGTCCGAGAGCAATACATGGCCCAATCAAACATAACCAAGCGATGCATCACCCAGCCACGCCCCCTACTTGGCTGATTGCACCTTCCGAAGGTGCTTGAATGAGGACAGACCCGCCTTTTGCATAAGGAGAGTCCGGCAAATTAATCTCGAGGATGTAAAGCAAGGAGAAGATAGAAAGAGATGGAATGTAAGTAAGAGCGCACACAACTGATTTAAACTCGCAATTATGATATTTATATATTATTTAAAGAAGAAGAAGGAGGAGGAGGAGGAAACAGGTTTGAAGTACAGCAGTTTTAAGGAGCAATCCGTTTTATTAGCAACTTCAAAAATAAAAGTAGAAAAAAAGAATGTTTTCCTCTCTGTACATTGATTCCGTACTACTTATCAGGTCCTTTAAATCTCTCGTAGAGCTGGGGAAGCTGCCTCGCCAGGAAAGCTTCCCATGATTTCAAAAGTACGACTCAGGGGGACTTCTTGTCTATTTCTTGTAGGTGTACAATTTACAGTATTGCTTTCTAATTTTGGCAAAAATCGTATGGTCTGTAACTTTCAACGTTCTGTGTTTTAAACCATGTTTCGGGGCAAAGGATGTTTGAAGAAACGATCAATTGTAAGAAAGTAAAGAAATGTGTCGTTTCTGAGCCCCAACATCCAACAACATTTTCCTTACTTCATATATAAACATCCCCAGCACTACGCTTGACCATTGCAATTGGCAGCTCATAATAACTAATTCAACTCCATCCACACTACCAACAACACTAATGTGAACATATAATTCTGTTGGAAATACATATATGTCATTATTACGGCCAGATACAATCCACAAGAGCAATAATTGACAACTGAAGATAAAGAGGAGTTCAGTGACTTCAGACGGGAAAAGTTACCCCACAAGGCGAAGCGCTGAAGAACTGTCGGGGACCATCAACGTCATTACAAAGTAGGGGTGAGAGTTCACATAAGTTTACCGTAATGCCTTCCTCGCCCCTAGAACCTCACCAAAAACAGACCCTCCCACCAGTCTTCCCCCTCCCCCGACAGTAACGATGATTTAGGGAAACAAACGGCGTCGTTATTCAAACTTTACTTGAGGGATGGCTTCGGATACCTCTAAACTGGAGAGAGAGAGAGAGAGGGGGAGGGGGGGCAGGGAAGGTGAGAGCGTTATTGTTCATTATACAGGAAATCTCACGGCCAAAACTAGGAAATTGCCTTAATGACCGTGCCAGATGAGAGAGAGAGAGAGAGAGAGAGAGAGAGAGAGAGAGAGAGAGAGAGAGAGAGAGAGAGAGAGAGCAGGAGCAGGGAGGGAAGATAGGCTTCAAGCGTCATCATAATTGTTGTCACGAATATTATTATTATTATTATTATTATTATTGTATGAGAGAGAAAGAGAGAAGAAGAAGAAGAAGAAGCAGGGAAGGAAGATAGGTTTTAAGCGTCATCATAATTGTTGTCACGATTATTATTATTATTATTATTACTATTATTATTATTATTATTATTATTATTATTATTATTATTATTATTATTATTATGAGAGAGAGAGAGAAGATAAGTTTCAAGCGTCATTATAATTGTTGTCACGAATATTATTATTATTATTATTATTATTATTATTATTATTATTATTATTACTGTTTTTAATACTGTGTGTGTCAGAGAGAGAGGGAGAATACAGTTCAACTTTAACCATCATGAAAGGGACCGTCTCGACCTCGCCTATTTCATCATTGCCATTGAGATTGCCATTGCAGATCTCAATTATATACTGGGCAGAGGGTCGTAAATCAACCCTTCCATAAATTTAACCTCATATAAACCCTTCATTATTATCAAGATTACTGTCTTTTCCTTACAGCAAAATAAAAACCATTTTCTGTGGTTTATTACTGTCCTGGAGTCTGGTACACAGTCCTCTATTCTATCTTGGAAATCTTGATAGAGGTTGCAACGAAGCACTCTGAGTATCAAAAAATGTCTCTTACATGGTATCTGGCTGGTCCTAGCCGTGGTGACTCTGAGGTCAGACAGTTTTTGTGTATACATTTCCTAACTGTTGCAATATCATTCGCTTGACTCGATCAAGATACAAAAGTGTCACTTCTGTTAAAACTTTGTTTATGCTTCTAAAAGAGGAGATAAAAGCAAGCCAAGAACGCTTAAAGACAAGACATCAAAGATCATCTAATAGAAGTTTCATAGTATTCAGCAAAAATATCCCCTACTCCAATCAGGCAGAGGGAGGCGTTGATGAGCATCATATTACTCTTATAATTGTGAATTAGAAGACCATAACCTTGGTAGATACTTTAAACACTTTCCATCGTCATCAAAAGCACAATTAGCAAACACAGCAGCACATCTGCACATCAACAAACAGTTACTTTAGAAGACGAACATCTTTTTAGCTCGGCTGAAGGGATAATCTTGGAAGACCAAAACAGAGTTAGTTGTCCTGAATGGGACTCAAATTCTCGAAAGAATATAGGGAAATGAGGAAGTTCATTCATTAGCTAAAGTGCACTTAATTTGAAGCTGTTTATGTCAGTGTTAACCTCTCTCTCTCTCTCTCTCTCTCTCTCTCTCTCTCTCTCTCTCTCTCTCTCATCAAACACTTTACTTATAACTTACAAGATGCACGGTGATGGAGAAAAGGCGATAATATTACTCATGTTCTACCAATTGCATGCAGAAGACACAAGCACGCAACTGCCCTTCATCTGGGCTATCTGTGCAATTCTAGATTCTCCCGTTTCCTAGCTGCTAATTTCAACTCAGCTAAGACTCCCCATCAGCTCTATTGGTATTAGAAGATTTAACAGGATAGGAACTGTCCTCATTTATCCATCAGCTTTTAATAAAAAAAATTCTTCATTAATTCACAGGTACAAAACGATGCATGAAGGCAGGAGGGGGTCACCCAACAATGGAAATCGAGTGTGTTTTGCCTGGGGTGAGTACTTACACTCTTTCAAATCTTCAAAATCCGTTTCGATAAATCTTTATGTCTTTGCTGTATATTTCCCATATTTGTGCCATTGCATGGGTCATGTTTCCATGCACGTCCTCATTACTATTGTTTGTTTGTTTGTTTGTTTGTTCGACGAAGACGTTCCGCGGTAAAGAAACGTGCTTGCGTGGGGCGACTGCTGCTGGTTTGGCCTTCGATCTTTTCGGGATGGCCTTGTTTGAAATCTGAAATAATTACTTTATTTGCGTGAGAATTGTGTTTATATTTCGTTATTTTAGTTTTCCGTAAAAGAAAACTATTACAGAGATGGCTGTTTGTCTGTCCGTTCGCAATGTTTCTGTCCGCCCTCAGATCTTAAAAACCCCTGAGGCTAAAGGA
>NC_089773.1:1737500-1745000 GCF_040412425.1 Macrobrachium rosenbergii
ATATATATATATATATATATATATATATATATATATATATATATATATATATATATATATATAATCAACACACAATCACGTGTGGAACAGAAATAAATTTCTGACTCACATCAGGATCGAACCCAGGTCTTTCAATTGAAAGGCGAGGGCGCTGCCCACTAGGCCATACAAGTCTATATTATATATATATATATATATATATATATATATATATATATATATATATATATATATATGTAATACACACAGATTTATGAAGAAGGAATTGCCCACATAACTTAAACGGCAGAGAAGGCTGGAGAACATATTTCAGGTAGAATCCCCACCCCTGTACAAACAGTACTTGGTGTGTCAGTACTCAGGAGAAGTATTGATACAAAGAGACCAAGAGGATCTAAATGTCAAGCAATGAAGGATTGAAGAGTGTTTTAGGGTCCAACTACGTCCAGGGGATAAGGAGTGGTCAACTATAAAGTAGAATCCATAAACATATGGTCGATCTTATCTAGCTTCCATTTTTCTGGTGTTTATGATCAAGTAAATCAACACCAACTTCATTTCTAACTGGGTTACAGTGCACGCTGTTTACAGAAGTACATGTCGACTCGAAGTGCTGATACTCGAAGCGACTGTAAGTGGATAAAATATATATGTCAAGGAGGCCACAGAAATCAGATAATGTCGACTTTATCTTTTTGGATCGTATTTGAAAGATGGTCACTCGGAATCTCTGTATCCCCAAGTTCCTGTCATTTAGAGACTCCTTGTGCGAGTACAAACAGTTTAGAAACATCTTCTATAAACAGTTGTCCTGTGTTGTAAGATAACCAGTATAAACAGTTCATCATACACTGGTGTAGATACTTATCTGAAATTGAACGCTCTTCTGGCCTCCCTTTTGATGGAATTATATGGCTGTTTTCTTCTTCACTGTATCCGTTTTTATAAAGACGTCTGGTTTTTATCTCTGTATATATATATATATATATATATATATATATATATATATATATATATATATATATATATATATATATATATATAAGTATGTTTGGTTGTGTGAGTGTGTGTGTACATATATGTATTGAATGTATCAGATCAGCAGTTAGATCAGATCATCATATAGACGTTCCCATCTGTAGACCAATCAATTTTCAGCATCTCCGTCGTGAGATCATATACAAAGGATACCTGAGGTGACCTTCTGACACTTCATGAATGTTTCTTCTTCTTCTTCTTCTTCTTTCAGTTATTTTCCCCATCACTATATTTCCCCTTTGACCTTTTACGGTAGTTCTTGTGATGGGTCATAACTGTGGCAGTGGTTATTGGCGATGTCTCCCATATTTTATATCTGTTGCACAATATTAAACCTCGTTTCATCGGTGAGGAGAAAATCTTGGCAGAGAATACCTATTGGGAAATCCGTTCTCATAGTCAGTCCCTCACAAATTTTGTTAAAAGATCTGGAGGGACCTGCCTTTGGTTCTGCTGGAAGTCAGTTTTGATATATATATATATATATATATATATATATATATATATATATATATATATATATATGCATATATATATATATATATATATATATATATATATATATATATATATGCATATATATACTGTATATATATGCATATACAAATATACATATATATATATATATATATATATATATATATATATATATATATATATATATATATATATATATATATATATATGAAGCGTTTCATCTAAAAGGGGTGGCACTGAGAAAAAGGAAGGACATTGATCACTGCCCCATTCGCTTTCATAGACTCGGCACTTCATACAATGTACAGAAGGTGCTCCAGCAGTGCATCGAATCATCATGTACGTACTGTGTTGTTCACTTCAGTCGTGCTTGCGCTCCCTTGATTCGTGGACGTTGGAGGCCTCCTTTCCAATGCCTGGCCCGCTGGGATAGTGGTTAGTGTCGTGGTATGCCACTCAGATGTTGCAGGTTCGCGTCTCTCCCAGGGCGATGAATAAAAATCACTGGCTCTGCATCATGATCAGTCACTGCTGCAGTGGGAGGTTGAAACCAACATTCTTTGGAAACTTGAAGAATTTCAAGTCAGTGGCCCCTTTGGTGTGCTTGTTCCATGTCAATAGGTTTCATCTACTGAAATATATATAATAATATTAATAACAATAACTCTTCCACACCACCTATCCATCCGTTTCTAGGTTTTCGTTCCTTCCCTCTCCTAACACTTCCGAAATTCAGGCTCTTTTCAGCTGTTATCTTGTTCTTTCCATAAGATTAATCCGTCTGAAAACGTTCGAATCCTTGCACATTAACCCTCGCTTGCACCTATGCTAACCCTTTTGGCAACCCGTCATGTCTCCGCATTTCTCAGCCTTTCTGTCGTCCTTATACCACATAGGCTGCATAAATATAATGCAACATGTAACAAATGTGAGAATTGTTTAAATACCATCATCTTAGTTATTGATTATCACAAGATTTTACCGGAAAGGTCGAGGGGGATATAGCGATGGCGACTTCACACGAAGAAGATGATTGCAGGAAGCTAAAATTAGGAAAGAAGATCGGGTTTAGAAGAAATCTAAAGCCTGTCCAAACAAAATATAACTTGAGCCCCGCCCACTTTTCTGCCAATGTTCAATCGAGTAACATAATGTAAAAATCAACATTTTTTAGTCCTTGTGATTAACAGGAGTCCAGAAAATGCCATTCTGTCACATAGATGCTTCTTAACCAGTTGACTGATAAACTTAGGACAATCGTTGTCTCGAATCTGCTCGCGGGAGATTCTTTCTTTCCCCTAAATGTTCAAAGGTACACATGAAATTAAAGCTGCAGATAACTAACTGGAAGGTTTCATTACCGTAAGAAATGGGACGCCCAGTTAATTCGTAGATTGCTAAGGTACGGTAATGAAGTCCTCAGATTCCTTGGCCATTGCTATGGTAGCAGTCTTTTAACACACATGAAAACAGCGTCATTGATCTGTGAAAGCAGCGATTCATTATAGTACAATAGAGTATGGGCTTCTAACTTGAAATGTTTTAGCGCTTAATGGGAAATGTGATTGTGTATCCCAACATTCTTGACCAAACGGGGTACTTGTGATAGAAATCCAATAACTAGTAATACTCAGCACCAAAAACAGATTGATGTTAACGTTACAAAATCACGCAAGTTGGTCGGCCGAGTACGATCAGAAATTTTCCAAAACATGACATCGTGGAGTGGGAGATCGTTATCTTCCTTCAACGCAAGTACGAGTAAAAGCAAATAACCTTCCGCGTGGATCATTTGAGAGATGCTGTTTACAAACCTGCCTTCAATTAAGACTCGGGTAATACCTAACAGTTTCTCTTTTTTTTTCCTTATTGGTAAACAACACTGTGTACATCCTGGGTGTAACAAGGAGTGTAACAACCGATCTGCTCGTTATAAAGTATACTTCGAGGTTATATAGTGGAGTCCATATTGAACAGATGGCAATATGCAGAGCCATTTTTTTAACAGCTTAATTGTTAGACAGAATGTTAACACACCCTCTACATGGTACACTTCGTCTCTACCATAGCTCCAACCTATGTTATGCTTCGTAAAATCCTGGAAAATATTTTGAAGAATGAAAAAGTTTCAAGGAGGGTTTACGAAGAAATAAAATGGGAAAGTGCCTTTCAAACACTTAATCATTTTCACTGGGTTATTTACATCAGCAGCAGCATCAGTAGTCCTTTTCCATCTAACTTGCTGGCTGGTACTCCCATTCTTCCGGCATGTCAAGGCCCTTTCGTTCCATTAAGTCTTTACACCATCTATCTTCACTCTTTCCACCAAGTGATCTGCTCATTCTCTCCACATGGCCAAAGCTGCAAACCTCCTAAATGATCTTCATTTGACCTGCGTTACCTTACACCATTCCTCTGTATCTCCACATTTCTCATACTTCCTTATTGCTCCATGTATTCTAAGCAATCTAAATGGCTTCAACTTATTTTTTCGTCTCATTCACTTCCTTCTTTTCAGTTCTGTGAAGGAGAATTAGCAGCGGTCCCTTCATACATTCCAACTTCTGTTTCTGTTGAATCACCTCTTCTCTTTCATATCTTTTCTTTACACCCTGTTACTTCCTTTGCATCTCTTATTTTATTTACTCTTAGATACCTGTGCCAATCAGCCACCTCCTTTATTCCACTATCTACATTGACGTTCATTGCTCCATCATCTGGTTTCCATTTGCCCTCACAACCTTATACTTGCTCTTTTTCGTTTTCTACTTTCGTCTCTTAAATGCTCTTAGATTCTTTCACTGATCTCGTGAGTTTTTCTCCACTCTACGGTCCCCAATTACCTTTGTGCCATCACACCCATCAGCCAATGTCTAATCTATTAAGTACTCATTTCCTTATTTGATCATCTTCTTTTGACCCTTCCCTGACTCAGCTCATTCCTTCCTACATGTTGTGGCACCAGTTGTAGTAGTTATAATCAATCACTCCTTCCTACATATAGATATGAACTGTCCAAGGAGCTAGACGCAACACTGTCTCAGGTCTACTTTTACTCATAACATGTCACTCTCGCTCTTGCACAATCTGAAACATTTTTACCTCCTTTCATGAAAACTTTGAATAAATCGTTTTTATTAGGTAGTAGTGCTCTGCTAACGTTTTGCGACATGTGGAAACTTTTATTAGTTTTATGAAGTACAGCATGTAAATTTAAATGGGATAATACAAAAAAATTACGTTACTGTTTATTCAAAAAGATAGCTAGCTTTCTCATACTGTTACAGCATTCATTCAAGTAACAGTCCCGATGAGATGGGTGGTGCTTGCAACCCAGAGAATAATGGGTGAGATAGCTTGTGCTTGCAACCCAAAGAACAATGAGTGAGATAGCTTCTACGGCAAAACATTTTGAAAGCACCATCTGCACTTAGGTTTTATTATAATTTTTGCTCCCTCACAGACAAACAACAAACAGAGAGACGGACACGGACACCGAGGTCAAAGATGATTTGGCAGAAGTAATTACGCAAAACAGAACGGCCTTCTAGGAAGTCAAGGGAGAATTCCCCCATGACAACAAAAAGGGACTTGAGTGAATGGAGAAGAAACCCAACAGTCTTTGGCAGACGGTGAGGAAGAGAAGAAGGAAGGAAGGAAGGAGTAGGAGGTGGAGGAGGAGGAGGTGGAAATGGAGGAAGATGGTGATTTATCAAGCAGCCGATAGATGGCAGTGACATCCAAGACGTCAGTAAAACAACCTGGATTTACAGGAGGTAGAGTTGGGTGCCAACAACTATCGGATGATTTTGATTTATAGTTCTCCCAACCCCACACCCACCCCACTGCCCATCCCACCCCCCGCCTTCAGCCCTTATACCTCGCCAGCCCCAAAAGCTAACCCCAAAACATCCTTTCCTTTCAGGGAAGAATTTCGTCTTCTTTTTTTCCCCCCTTGAATTCTAAAGAGAGATCATCTGTTACCTATTGACAACTCGAAAGCCTGATTTGTGTGGTAAAGTAATTCTTTACGTCGGGCTATAGGATGGCTCTCGGGAAGGAGTGAGGAAAAATATCGTGTATTGATAAACGATGAATAACAAGATTTATTTCCAATAAATGTAATGAATGAAGTCAGTCTTGCGATCGGGTGAAACATCTCGGTTTTTGCTTACGCAATCAATATTAGTGTTTGTTATTGCCTCACTTTAGGCCGGGGGTTAAAGATAGGTTAATGGGAACCTTTGCATATATATATATATATATATATGATTATTATCACTTTTGTACGTGATTCATTTATCACACATTACCACAGGTGAAAAATAAGAAACGGGGTGTAGGTCCTACACCCCGTTTCTTATTTTTCACCTGTGGTAATGTGTGATATATATATATATATATATATATATATATATATATATATATATATATATATATATATATATATATATATATATATATATATATTATGTAATTGTAATAGCCACAATGCCCCCTTAACTTCTCGAATTCTTCGCGCTTTTTTGGATACGCTTGTCACTACAAAGCCTTATGATCCAAGTGCAAGAAATATGAAGAAATTATGCTGTCCGGCAGCGGGAAACGAACCCTCGTCCAATAATCACAACTAGGTCATGTTGCCGACCTGACCACGAGAAGGATAAAAAGCTATTGCCTCTCGAAGATACATATACCTGTCGTTTTCAGATATACGGTATATATATATATATATATATATATATATATATATATATATATATATATATATATATATATATATATATATAAATTTATATTAGAGCTGGAATAGACCCATCCTCACCATCATAGCCAAGTGGTCAATCGTTTCTATTGCTTTTTAGGCTGAAATATACATGTAGAATCTGCTGGTCACTTTTTACCAGATACATATGTAATTGTAATAGCCACAATGCCCTCTACATATGTATCTGGTAAAAAGTGACCAGTAGATTCCACACACACACACACACATACACACACACACACACACACACATATATATATATATATATATATATATATATATATATATATATATTAGGAATAATTACTTGAGCAATAAATAACAAGTAGCAAAACGACTTGATTAAAGAAACTCCGTCAGAAAAATCGAAGGTTACTTGTTTACTGTCAACCGGTATGATATGTATTCATTAGAGGGTGTACAAAAGAATTTTTTATTAATAATTTTTACAAGCTACTGAGTGAGGTATTTTACACTTCTTTTACATTGCATTCTCCATTATTCTTTCTGATGTGCAAATAGAGTAGTTCCAAGTAATTACGTACATGTTTTATTATCATTATTGTTATTATGTATGAAATGAAACAAACCGTATATTTCCTTTTGTCTGTATGCAAGGAGAGACAAACATAGCGAGGACAAATTGAGTGAAATATTTAAAAAAAAAATTAAATAAAGGAAAACAAACTATATTGAAAATATACCTTGAGAGCAACTGCCATGCAGGATAATTCCTTGATGAGTGTCTAAATCATAATATACCAGTGTGGGGAGAAAGGAACTGCCGCTTTGAATAATATAGTCTGGTAGATGCACAACCAGTTTTTCCCAAAAATCCATCACCCAGATCCAGACGTGTCCCAAAATCGAATTGCTGGTGTCCATTCACGACGTCCACTTGTGGTATGTTGTTCTTAAAAATCCATTCGTGACTTTTCGCGCATTCCTGCTCTTATTATTATTATTATTATTATTATTATTATTATTATTATTATTATTATTATTATTATTCAGAAGATTAACCCTATTCTTATGGAACACGCCCACCAAGGGAGCCACTGACTTGAAATTCTCTAAGCTTCCAAAGACTTTGAAGGTGTTCATTAGGAAGAAGTAAGAGGAGGTAAAGGGAAATACAGAAAGAAGAGATCCCACTCATTTAAAAAGAAAAAGTAAATTAACAAATAGATAAAAATGCATCAGAATGCAAGGAGAAA
>NC_089773.1:1750000-1777500 GCF_040412425.1 Macrobrachium rosenbergii
CCATTTGTTTTAGGACTACTGTTAGCTTGCTAACTCATCTTTCTTACCTTTTTAGTTTTCTGTAAAAGCAAACTGTTGAGATGGCTATTTATCTGTCCGTCTGCACTTTTTCTGTCCAGCCTCTGATCTTAAACTACTGAGGCTAGAGGGCTGCAAATTGGTAGGTTGATCATCCACCCTCCAATCATCAAACATACCAAATTGTAGCCCTCTAGCTTCCTCAGTAGTTTTTATTTTATTTAAGGTTAAGGTTAGCCATGACTCGTGCGCCTGGTATAGGTGCTAGCAGCACAGACCACCACCGGGCGGTGGTTGAAAGCTTCATGGGCCGTGGCTGGGAGTTTCTTACAGCATTATATACTGTACAGAAACCTCGATTGCGCCGAAGGGACTTCAGCGCATTTTTTACTTATAAGTAAAGACTCCTTTTGATGATCAGAACTTACCGAGTTGACTGTCTGGTCACAAGGTGAAGAATTCTGAAAGGAAATCAGGACCAAAAAAACATGAACAATTTGAGGACAGAAACACATTGTTTTAAACGGTTTTTCTACCCCTAACAACCACTGATTGGAACATCTTTGTAAAGTTACATTTTAAACCTCGGCGTGTTCATCAGTAATAAAAAAAAACTACACACAAGCAATACAACTATAAGCGAGTAAAAAGCGCACCGAAATTTCTTCGGCGCAATCGAGACTTCTGCACAGCCGCTACGGCCTATAATCAAGGCCACCGAAAATAGATCTATCTTTCTGTGGTCTCGGTATAATGCTGTATGAGCCGTTTCCCATGAAACTTTAACCACGGCCCGGTGGTGGCCTGTTCTGTACCGCTGCCAGAATAAATAAAATAAAAACTACTGATGCTACTGGGCTGCAATTTGGTATGATTGATGATTGGAGGGTGGATGATCAACATACCAATGTGCAGCCCTCTGGCCTCTGTAGTTTTTCAGATCTGAGGGCGGACAGAAAAAGTGCGGACTGACACAGAAAGCCGGCACAAGAGTTTCTTTTACAGAAAACTAAAAGCCCTTTCTGTTTTTACTCTAAAATCTTTTATGCACTTCTAATCGCCTCTTCCCCAGATCCCCCCCTCCCCTACCCACCCTCTAACCGCTGAAAAGTGAGTTTCATTGAACTTTTGCTGGTATGAAATAGAATCAATATTCAGAGCAGGTAGAAACGGATCGCAGTTTTTAAACGGACCATTTTCTTTAAAAAAAATCTCCGAGGGACTGATTAGCCAGGCAGACAAAGGGAAGCAAAGACTTCACCTTAATTATGCACAACGTAAGGAAGCAGACATAATTCCCTCGAATCCTGATCAGTTTTCGAAAGACAAATTCAACACGCAAGTCCGTTCTTTGCTTCAGTGGTATATACATTGATGCACTTCTCTCTTTTTTTTTATCTTTTTTTCATGTGTCCTTTCTTTCATATTTTTATACAGTTTTTCAATAATAGTATAAAGGTCTTCAAAGATATTGTCTTTTCATAGTTTGAACTATTGACGCGGCGATGTGTGAATCGCTTTTCCAAAAAATTCGCAACTGAAAAAATCACTTGGAATGGAACGCCGTAACAGCATCGAAAATGATTCAGTGGCAGTGAAATCTCACCTTTCCTCTGTTGGAGAAGATTAAAATGCTCCTACGAAATTGAAACAAAGAAAAACAACTATCATTTATTGCTGAAAGTTCAGGGTCCGTGGCAAATTCTTCTCGGATCCGGTGTGCGCGTTACCTAAGAGTAGTAATTACGATATTCTTATAAATATTTTATACTTCAATTTGTTTTTGGAGAAACAAATATACAGTAGAACCCATCGTGATAAAGAGCATGAATATTTATGAGCTTCATAGATTCTTTAAAAATTGTATCGACAATATTAAGAAAAAGTGAGATTTAATTGCTAAAGACTACGGCACGCATACACGTAAAAAAAAAAAAAAATATATATATATATATATATATATATATATATATATATATATATATATATATATATATATATATTAATAGTAATAAATGCGCCGAAGTCTTCGGCGCAATCGAGTTTTCTGTACAGCCGCTACTGCAGCGTACAATAAAGGCCACCGAAAATAGATCTATCTTTCGGTGGTCTCGGGTTAATGCTGTATAAGCCGCGGCTCATGAAACTTTAATCACAGTCCGGTGGTGGCCTATCCTATATCGTTGCCAGAAGCACGATTATGGCTAACTTTAACCTTGAATAAGATAAAAGCTACTGAGGCTACAGGGCTACAGTTTGGTATGTTAGATGATTGGATGGTGGATGGTCAACATACCAACTTGCAGCCCTCTAGCCTCAGCGGTTTTTAAGATCTGAGGGCGGACAGAAAAAAGTGCGGACAGAATAAAGCGCCGTCGGACAGACAAAGCCGGCACAACAGTGTTCTTTTACAGAAAACTAAAAAAAAAAAAACCATTCCTGTGATGAAAGTCGAATTGAAAAGATGCAAAGATTTTGGAACTATATAAATTCGTATTCACGTAAGACTCGGGTAATTGTATCCGCAGGCATCGACGAGGTAAGATGAGAGCTGGATAACTCTCTTTTGTCTTACTTTTTCCTTACAGTCTGAACTAGCTTCAAAGAATGATACATATTTTTTTTTTCTCTTATTTCATCATGTGACTTTTAACTGCAGAACGATGCAACTATCATCCCAAAGTCTCTCTGTCTCTCTCTCATATGTGTGTATATACATATATATATATATATATATATATATATATATATATATATATATATATATATTGTATATATATGGGTATAATTATGTGTGTGTATGTATATATATGTGTATATGTATAAATATACATACATATATATATATATATATATATATATATATATATATTGTTATGAACTTCCTTTTTAATACAAGAGCTACAGCAAATCTTTATTTATATTATGCAGATTCACTTCTCTCAGAATCAGTTGCCAAAATAGCCAAAGATTCCAGACGAAAATATCACAGATCTCAAGCAAGAAGAGACACTCAGTAGAGGGAAAGCAAACCAAGAACAAAAAAACTTAATATTTAATTTATTAACAATAAGTAAACTTAAATATTACAAAGGGACGTCCCCCAAAAACTGATCTAGGGACAGGAAAACTCACTTGCAAACAAAACCTCAGTCACTGCCATCATTCTCCTAGCTAACTATCATATCCAGTAGAATAAGAGAAAGAACTAGTAGAAGGTAGAAAACAACACTTGTACTAAATTGGAGTTTCATCTATCGCACGATAGTGAGAGGCATAAGATGGGAAAAATATATCCTTAAACCTAATATTTCCAATATATGGTAAACAATAACAAGGAAACCATCACCATATCACTGAAGAAAATATATGAACATTAAATAGCTTATTTAGCTAAGTAAATCTGTCCTTGAGGCAGGGGTCTCACATCAAAAACACTCGGGAGAAAAAAAAAACAAGGGACGACGAGATGACGATGGTCCTGGCGATGACCCAACAATCCACTATGGCGAGTATCAATAATAATATAATAAATAGCGAAGAATTAAGTAGGTAATCCTAACCCTTCTTTGAACTCAGACAGCCTCCTGACGACTCCAGGAGACAACGCCGCTAAGCACTCTCAGGTGGGCAAACAGGTTGACCCACAGCACAGCTCGAGGTAAGAGGGCGTAGGGCAGACCTCAACACTGCAACTCAGCACAGGATACTGTTCGTAGGAGCGTGCTTACGATACTCTTGGGACACGACCCGAAGAAAAGCAGAGACCATTGATAATGTTGCAGAGGTCAGCGAGTGCACAAAAATAGCGGGGGCGAGATCTCCTCTCAATGGATCCGAAAAACAATCCTTTTGCTAGAACAGGCAGGACCCCACGTCAGACCAGGAAGATGGGAGAACAATAGGGGAAACTAGCAAACCAGCAAAAGACCACAGAACAACACTCCATTCATTGAATACGAAAGGAAAAAACAACCCAGTGAAATACTACTATACTAAAAATGGTAACACCTTATGAGGTGGAGCCAAAAAGAGCCCAACACCAGTTTCATGGGACTTTTAAAAAAAGTGGAAATTTACATTAAAGTCATTGAAATAATTCAAGAAATTATGATAATATACATATATATATATATATATATATATATATATATATATATATATATATATATATATATATATATATATATATATTGATTGTGTTTGTTCAGTTCAGTATTTCTCTCAATGATTAAGCCTTTGAATTTGCTTTCTGCTTCCGTTTTTCATTCGTATTATAATCTTTCATACTGCAAGAGGTAGTCCTTTGCTTCCTTTGTGGGATCTTTGTTGACCTGCACTCCATGAGTCAGTGGTTTAAGTGCACAGGCTGTGAGGTTTTTACTTGCATGACCTAATGTCCTGTACAGAGCTAGGATTGGGATCGATGACCAGGTTGGGGCACAAAGGCCTGCCTGCTGAGATAACTAGCCATTGTCTTATCCTCCCAGGTCTCACGTGGGTGGAGAGGTGAGTTGGTGCCAGTGATATGTGTGTGTGTGTTTGTATGTTTATGTTTGGTGTCCAAAACACTGACCTGACCCATACCTCTGCTACTTGTAATTCTATGGGTTTGAGCTGGATAAGGCTAAGTGGTTCCCTGTCTCACTAGCATTCACGTTAAAGGGTGAAAATAATTCTATACAGTGAAGCTACAACTACATGCGAGTTAGCAGTAATGCATCCATAATGATAATAATAATAATAATATTATTATTTTATGGTTTAGGATGGAGGTCCTTATGTACAAATTAGAAATGGTTTCATATCTATGTGCAACATTTATTGCAAGTGGTGAAGAAACTCTTATTAATAAAGGTTTTTTTTTTTATTTTGACTTTCCGATATATTAACTTCCTTTTGTAAATAAAGGTTTCTGTAAGAGCAAAGGTTAAGGATCATTCCAGGACGATTTTTTTCATCCTAGATTTTCTTTTTATATCGGCGATTCTCCTTCCTTCGGGTTAGCTTCTCCCTGAAGTTTCTTTGATGCAGCAAACGCTGCTGCTGCTGCTGCTGTTTGTGTCTGTATGCTGTCTGTGTGACTGTGTCTCTGTGTGTCTGTGTGATTGTGTGTATGAGTGTGTGCTGTGTGTGTGACTGTGTCTGCGTGCTTTCTGTGTCTTTGTCTGTGTGCTGTGTCTGTATCTGTATGCCTGTGCATGTGTGCTGTCTGTGTGCTGTGTCTGTATCTGTATGCCTGTGCATGTGTGCTGTCTGTGTGATTGTGTGTCTGTGTGCTGTCTGTGTCTCTATCTGTGTGCTGTCTGTGTCTCTGAGCTGTCTGTGTCTGTGTGAATCTATGTCTGTATCTGTGTGCTGTCTGTGTGAATCTGTGTTTGTGTGCCTTGGGTAATGTGATTCCAACTGCGACCTCTCCCTTTTTCCTTGCTGCTCCCTCAGAGGAAGCTTTGATGCGCGGCCTCCCCCTCCCCTTCCCCTCCCCCCCCCCCCTTCCCCCTCCCCCTCCAGAGCCCTTGACTTGATTGGCCGGGTGGAATTGTATGGCATGTTTGAAGTTCGCAGTGATCACTACAAGTAGATTAAAAGGCCAAGGGGTGGATGCGGTAAAATATTTTACAGAATGTTTACTTTTTTTATGCGCCGCCCCCCCTCCTAAAAACGTCCCCCTTCGTGCAAGAGAGGCTGACGTTAACCCTCGTGTTCCACTGAGAGAGAGTTTTGTTGCCCGAGAATCAATAGGGTCTGCGGAATAATGAGATTATGATGCAAAAATCATTACATGCCATGATGCTCTGGGCGGTAAATATGAAAGGCAATGAATGTGACACCGCAGGTAGGATTATTATAATGATGATGATGATGAGCAGGAGGAGGAGGAGGAGGAGGAGGCGGCGGAGGCGGAGGAGAAGGGGAAGTGGTAGGAGTGGGGAGGGGAGAGGTTACTGAAGTGTGGAAGATGGAGTAGCAGGGAGAAGAAAGGGGGAGAGAAAGACCCAATAGAAAACTAGTGGGTTGCCAAATGAAAAGGAAGGAAGGAAGGAAGGAAGGAAGGAGGAAAAAGATGGAGGAGGAGGAGGCAGAGGAGGAGGCATTGAAGGAGAGTGTGCTGGGGAGAGATGTGGGAGTGTCATTATGAGAACATTGCAGTGAATAGAAGAAAGTGATGTGAATAGGCAACAACAGGAAATGAGGTGCTGGAAATATCTTGCAAGAAATTAATGATATTTTAAGAATGGGCGCCAGCGGAAGAGAGTGCGCACGCGCACACGCACTCACAAACGCATGCACTCGCGCGCGTGTATTTAAGTAAAATATATATATATATATATTATATATATATATATATATATATATTATATATATTATATATTATATATACAGTATATGTATATACATATATATATATATATATATATATATATATATATATATATATATATATATATATATATATATATATATATATATATATATATATATATATATATTATATATATATATATATATATATATTATATATATATATATATATATATATATATATATATATATATAAATTAAACCTGACCTACTTGTTTGTACTGTGCTGTTTAATATTTACAATAAGATGTTTCAGAGGCAATGATATATTTACAATATTAACAGAACTACAATTTCATTCAAGGGAATAATAATATTTTTTCTTGAATTTTATTCTAGGTTTTTCTGATAAATTCCTATGAACAACTTTGACACATGACATGAATGTCATTTTTAAATCTCAGACATTCCTTCTATATACCGGTATGGAGATCAAAAGAAAACCAGTTCCATCAGTAAACAAGTTCAAAATGCGCCAGTTTCTTCGGCGTAATCGAGTTTTCTGCGCAGCGTATAATGTTGCATGAAACTCTCAGCCACGGCCCGGTAGTGGCCTGTGTTGTTGGCACCTATATCGGTGCCAGACGCACGAACATGGCTAACTTTAACCTTAAATAAAATTAAAACTACTGAGGCTAGAGGGCTGCAATCTGCTATGTTTGATGATTGGAGGGTGGATGATCAACATACCAATTTGCAGCCCTCTAGCCTCGGCAGTTTTTAAGATGTGAGGGCGGACAAAAAAGTGCAGACGGACAGACAAATAGCCATCTCAATAGTTTTCCTTTACAGAAAATTAAAACGAACTACTTTGAGTGAAATGCATATTGCCATTGTGAAACATGTACGAAGCCTGTTTTTGGAGAGGTCGCCGCTGACCTTCAACTCACAGCAATATTTAATAAGAGCGTTCTTGTTTCCAACGCGGAGTTTAAATCTGGAACGATTGCCATGGATCTCTTTCACTGGGGTAGAAAAGCTGTTATTACTACCAAAGATTTCGGATGGTTTTATCGCTAAATATTGGGGATGTTTTAGTGGTGCCATATGTTTGGTAGAATTCCCTGTTGAGATTCTTTCAGAAATGCACGCATGAGAAGCCGTGGCAGCATTTCAGACTGTGAAAAAAATCTAAAAAAAAGATAACTGTGCTTTCAGACTGTAAAAAAATCTAAAAAAATGACTGTCCTTTCTGATCGTGAAAAAGTCTGAAAAAAATAACTTTCCTTTCAGACTGTGAAAAAGTCTGAAAAACATAACTGTCCTTCCAGACTGTGAAAAAAAGTCTGAAAATAAATAAATATCCTTTTAGACTGGAAAAGTCTGAAAAAATAAATTTCCTTTCAGACTGTGAAAAAGTCTTAAAAAATAAATGTCCTTTCAGACTGTGAAAAAAGTCTGAAAAAAATGTGTCCTTTCAGACTGCAAAAAAAGTCTGAAAAATGTCCTTTCAGACTGTGAACAAATCTGAGAAAAAATAACTGTCTTTCAGACTGTGAACAAAGTTAAAAAGGAATAAATGTCCTTTCAGACTGTGAAAAGTCTGAAAAAATAACTTCCCTTTCAGACTGAGAAAAGTCTGAAAAAAGATAACTGCCCTTTTAGGCTGTGAAAAAAGTCTGAAAAAATATAACTGGCCTTTCAGACTGTAAAAAAAAAATCTGAAAAAAATAACTGTCCTTTCAGGTTGAAAAAGTCTGAAAAAATACTGTCCTTTGAGACTGTGAAAAAATCTGAAAAAATAACTGACCTCTCAGACTGCGAAAAAAGTCTAAAACAAATAAATTTCCTTTCAGACTGTGAAAAAAGTCTGAAAAAACCGACCTTTCAGACTGAAAAGAGTCTGAAAAAAACTGTTTTTTAAGACAGCGAAAAAAGTCTAAAAAAAAAAGCCCTTTCGGACTGTGAAAAGTCTGAAAAAAATGTCTTTTCAGATTGTGAAAAAAGCCTGAAAAAAACTATCCTTTCAGGGTGAAAAAAAGTCTGAAAAAAATAAATGTCCTTCCAAACTGTGAAGTCTGAAAAAAAATAACTGTCCTTTCAGGCTGTGAAGAAGTCCGAAAAAAATAACTGTCCTTTCAGGGTGAAAAAGGTTTGAAAAAAATAAATGTCCTCTCAGACTATGAAAAAATTTGAAAAAATAAATGTTCTTTCAGACTGTGAAAAAGGTCTGAAAAAATGTCTTTTCAGACTGTGAAAATAGTCTGAATAAAAACAATTCTCCTTTCAGGTGAAATAAAAGTCTGAAAAAATAAATGCCCTTTCAGAACGTGAAAAAAATCTGAAAAAATAACTGTCCTTTCAGACTGAAAAAGTCTGAAAAAAGTCTTTTCAGGTGAAAAACGTCTGAAAAAAATAAATGTCCTTTCGAACTGTGAAAAAAGTCTGAAAAACTGTCCTTTCAGTTGAAAAAAGTCTGAAAAAATAACTGTCCTTTCAGGCTGTGAAAAAAGTCTGAAAAAAAAACTGTCCTTTCAAGTGAAAAAAAGTCTGAAAAAATAACTCCTTTCAGACTGAAAAAAGCCTGAAAAAAACTATCCTTTCAGGGATCCGTAAGATTTACATAAAAATGCGATCATAATGCATAAGGAATAAAGAAACCAAAGATGAAGAAACGCGGAAAAGACAAAGGAATGAAGCAGAGGAAATGAATGAATAATTGTATAACACCGAAGCAGAACATGGAACCGGCATGTTGCTTTTTTTCGGGAATTAATTAGAATTGGAATGAATTATGCATGTCTCCTTGCTTTGTGTATAATTAAAGTCAGTCTTTTGTTCCCTTTGTCTGCCCGGCTAATCAGTTTCTCACTGATTTTTTTATGAAAATGGTCCGTTTGAAAATTGCAATCCGGTTCAACCTGACTCGAATATGAATTTTATTTCATATCAGTTCCATCTTTTTTCTCACTTTTTTTTTTGGTGGGTGGCGATTTGGAGTGAATATAAGATTGCCCAGCATGGGTTGGAAAAGGCCTTTTTTCTTGTTTTTTTTTTTGTTTTTTGGCCGAGTAATACAAAAACTTACTTTAAGATTCAAGACCCTATGCTTTACGGGAAGTCGTTTTTTTCACTCTTTTGGAAAATTTCTGTCATTATGACACATTGTGTCACTTATTCCAGAAAGCAGAGTAAATTGTAAGCTTTAACGTACCTAACGATTGACTTTTTAGAGGGTATGCACGTTAAATGTTGCTTGGCTTCTTACAGGGTAGGCATGTTAAATGTTGCTTGGTTTCTTACAGGATAGGTACGTTAAATGTGGCTTGATTTCTTACTGGGTAGGTACGTTAAATGTGGCTTGATTTCTTACTGGGTAGGTACGTTAAATGTTGCCTGACTTCTTAAAGGGTAGGTACGTTAACTGTTGCTTGATTTCTTACTGGGTAGGCACGTTAAATGTTGCTTGACTTCTTAAAGTGTTGGTAAGTTAAATGTTGCTTAACTTCTTAAAGTGTAGATACGTTAAATGTTGCTTGACTTCTTACACGGTAGGTACGTTAAATGTTGCTTGACTCCTTACAGGGTAGGTACGTTAAATGTTGCTTGACTCCTTACAGGGTAGGTACGTTAAATGTTGCTTGACTCCTTACAGGGTAGGTACGTTAAATGTTGCTTGACTCCTTACAGGGTAGGTACGTTAAATGTTGCTTGACTCCTTACAGGGTAGGTACGTTAAATATTCCACTTGAACATCTCTTCTGTCCTGGCTTTAGGCCGTAGAAAGGTTCTCAGTTCTGATGTGCGATTTTAGAGGAAGTTGCAAACAAATGACACTTTTACAGTGATTATTTGCAGTGTTGTCTAAGTTTGATACCAGTGTCCATTTCCAGTTGTGCCTCAGAGCACGAGTCTTTAATAATAACATAAATAAGATTTTGTTATTATTTTTTGATGTTTAAGAGTGCCATTAAAGCCTCCAGAAAGCTGATGAATAGATTTTATGCCTTTGATTTAAATTTGGGCACCGTATGGGTTTTCGTTGTTGTCAGCATTCTTTCTACAGGTGCACATTCAACCAGAAGCACATTCAGAGTCTGCTTCACAGTAATAATAATAATAATAATGATAATAATAATAATAATAATGCAAATTCCTCAACGAGTCTTTGGTATTGCATTAGCAGTTGGAAGTCTTTCCTGAAAGAAAAGATGAAAAAATCGCACAACTATTGGGACTGTGTATGGCCTTGCATGCACACTACAGGTATGCATGCAAGAAGCGTACACATACTTACACAAGGGTATTGTACTTTTCTTTCCAAGCCAACAGAAACTAGAGAACAATGGGAGGCGTTAATGGAATGATCTAGGTGAATGATGGTCGGTTTGTGGACGAGAGACTTTTCCCAACAGCACGAGAATGCTGAGAGTTTCACTCATAAGACGTGTTTGTGCGTTCGCTGTTTGTTTGTGTGTGGGAGGGGGTGGGGCAGGGGGAGGAATGGAATCAAATAGAAGAGATCCCAGGAGGGAATTTGCGTGCGGGGTTTCATAAACAATTAGTCCCTAGTTGATAGGTTGTGATAACGAGTCGTCTCTTTGCTTAACACACACACACACATATATATATATATATATATAATATATACATAGCCTATATATATATATATATATATATATAATATATATATATATATATATATATATATATATATATATATATATATATATATATATATATATATATATATATTTGGTTTTCACAAGAACAAGTATTGATCAGACTTGAAGCAGTGTCAGTAGTGATTTATCCAAAGTCAAAAGCTTAATTTAATTTGATTTGATTGTATTAGGCACCAAAGTTGATAGTAAGCTTCCGCAACTCAAGGAAGATGGCTGAAGAATTCATCTCCTGGAGAAATCGGCTTATGTTTGCCTCCGAGAGGATGCTAAACACCGTTATTGGAATGAGGCAGAAACGGGTCATAACAATATACTGGCTGAAGTTCATCTGCGAACTCCTCAAGGAATGTAGAATTTAGGCCAGAGACCAAGCACTGGGATCAATGAGGTCATTCAGCGCTGAAAAGGAAATTGACAGTAAAAAGGTTTGAAGGATGTAACAAGGAGGAAAACCTCAAAGCAGTTGCACTTTGAAGCAAATGTTACAGGGGGTGGAAAGTCAGTATGTGAACGGAGGTTCATATAAACCATATTAATTATCTGGCTTAATTACCCTGTATGTACTCTTGCTCTGTGTGGGGTTATATCAGGGGCCACATAACCCATGTTGATTATCTGGCTTTATTACCCTGTACTCTTACTCTATGTCGGGTTATATCAGGGACCACATAACCCATGTTAATTATCTGGCTTTGTTACCCTGTACTCTTGCTGTATGTGGGGTTATATGAGGGGCCACATAACCCATGTTAATTATCTGGCTTTGTTACCCTGTACTCTTGCTCTATGTGGGGTTATATGAGGGCCACATAACCCATGTTAATTATCTGGCTTTGTTACCCTGTACTCTTACTCTATGTGGGGTTATATCAGGGGCCACATAACCCATGTTAATTATCTGGCTTTGTTACCCTGTACTCTTACTCTATGTGGGGATATATCTGGGGCCACATAACCCATGTTAATTATCTGGCTTTGTTACCCTGTACTCTTACTCTATGTGGGGTTATATCAGGGGCCACATAACCCATGTTAATTATCTGGCTTTGTTACTCTGTACTCTTACTCTATGTGGGGTTATATGAGGGGCCACATAACCCATGTTAATTATCTGGCTTTATTACCCTGTACTCTTACTGTATGTGGGGTTATATGAGGGGCCACATAACCTGTGTTAATTATCTGGCTTTGTTACCCTGTACTCTTACTGTATGTGGGGGTTATATGAGGGGCCACATAACCCATGTTAATTATCTGGCTTAATTACCCTGTATTCTTACTGTATGTGGGGTTATACCAGGGGCCACATAACCCAAATTAATTATCTAGTTTTATCAGTGGCCACATAACCCATGTTTATTATCTGGCTTAATTACCCTGTACTCTTACTCTGTGTGGGGTCATATCAGGGGCCACATAACTCTTGTTAATTATCTGGCTTAATTACCCCAGTATTCTTACTGTATGTGAGGTTATACCAGGGACCACATAACCTAAATTAATTATCTGGTTTGATTACCTTGTACTCTTACTGTATGTGGGGGTTATATCAGTGGCCACATAACCCACGTTAATAATCTGGCTTAATTACCCTGTACGTACTCTTCCTATATGTGGGGTTATATCAAGGGCCACATAACCCATGTAAATTATCTGGCTTAATTACCTTGTACTCTTACTCGATGTCAGGTTATGGGGCCACATAACACATGTTAATTATCTGGCTTAATTACCCTGTACTCTTACTCTATGTGGGATTATATCAGGGGCCACATAACCCATGTTAACTGTCTGGCTTAATTACCTTGTGCTCTTGCTCTATGTGGGGTTATTTCAGGGCCACATAACCCATTTTAATTATCTGGCTTTATTACCCTGTACTCTTACTTTATGTGGGGTTATATCAGGGGCCACATAACCCATGTTAATTATTTGGCTTAATTACCATGTACATACTCTTGCTCTATGTGGGGTTATATGAGGAGCCACATAACCCATGTTAATTATTTGGCTTAATTACCCTGTACTCTTGCTCTAAGTGGGGTTTATATCAGGGACCACATAACCCATTTTAATTATCTGGCTTAATTACCCTTTATATACTCTTGCTCTATGTGGGGTTATATGAGGGGCCACATAACCCATGTTAATTATTTGGCTTAATTACCCTGTACTCTTGCTCTAAGTGGGGTTTATATCAGGGACCACATAACCCATTTTAATTATCTGGCTTAATTACCCTGTATATACTCTTGCTCTATGTGGGTTTATATGAGGAGCCACATAACCCATGTTAATTATTTGGCTTAATTACCCTGTACTCTTGCTCTAAGTGGGGTTTATATCAGGGACCACATAACCCATTTTAATTATCTGGCTTAATTACCCTGTATATACTCTTGCTCTATGTGGGGTTATATGAGGGGCCACATAACCCATGTTAATTATTTGGCTTAATTACCCTGTACTCTTGCTCTAAGTGGGGTTTATATCAGGGACCACATAACCCATTTTAATTATCTGGCTTAATTACCCTGTATATACTCTTGCTCTATGTGGGGTTATATGAGGAGCTACATAACCCATGTTAATTATTTGGCTTAATTACCCTGTACTCTTGCTCTAAGTGGGGTTTATATCAGGGACCACATAACCCATTTTAATTATCTGGCTTAATTACCCTGTATATACTCTTGCTCTATGTGGGGTTATATGAGGGGCCACATAACCCATGTTAATTATTTGGCTTAATTACCCTGTATATACTCTTGCTCTATGTGGGGTTATATGAGGGGCCACATAACCCATGTTAATTATTTGGCTTATTTACCCTGTACTCTTACTCTATGTGGGGTTATATCAGGGGCCACGTAACCCATGTTAATTATTTAGCTTAATTACCTTGCACTCTTACCGTATGTGGGGTTATATCAGTTGCCAAATAACCCATGTTAATCTTTTGGCTTAATTACCCTGTACTCTTACTCTACGTGGGGTTATATCACGGGCCACATAACCTATGTTAATCTTTTGGCTTAATTACCCTATACTCTTACTGTATGTTGGGTTATATCAGGGTTCACGTAACCCATGTTAATTATCTGGCTTAATTACCATATACTCCTACTCTATGTGGGGCTATATCAGGGGCCACATAACCCATGTTAATTTTCTGGCTTAATTACCCTATACTCTTACTGTATGATTGCAGACATAGACAGTAATGTTAAGGACTCAGTAGTAAGAAGTTTCGCAGATGACACAAGAATAAGTAGAGAAATTGCTTGTGATGAAGATAGGAACTCGCTACAAAGAGACCTAAATAAAATATATAAATGGGCAGAGATAAATAGGATGGTATTTAACTCTGATAAATTTGAATCAATGAACTATGGTGATAAAGTAGGAATGCTATATGCATATAAAGGACCTAATAATGAGACAATCACAAACAAGGAAGCAGTTAAAGACCTTGGTGTGATGTTGAATAGGAATATGTTATGCAATGATCAAATAGCAATTCTATTGGCAAAATGCAAAGCAAAAATGGGAATGTTGTTCCGGCACTTCAAAACAAGAAAAGCTGAACACATGATTATGCTTTATAAAACGTACGTACGTAGTCCACTTGAATATTGCAATATAATATGGTACCCACACTACCAAAAGGATATTGCACAAATAGAGAGTGTACAAAGGTCATTTACAGCTAGAATAGAAGAAGTTAAGGACCTTGACTACTGGGAAAGACTACAATTCTTAAATTTATATAGTCTTGAAAGGAGAAGTGAACGCTACATGGTAATTCAAGCATGGAAACAGATAGAAGGAATTACCGAAAATATCATGGAACTAAAATTATCAAAAAGAGCAAGCAGAGGTAGATTAATAGTGCCAAAAACTATACCAGGAAAATTAAGGAAAGCACACAGGACATTAATCCACCACGCACCAGCATCGATAATGCAGCGTCTATTCAATGCGCTACCAGCTCATCTGAGGAACATAACAGGAGTGAGCGTAGATGTGTTTAAGAATAAGCTCGACAAATATCTAAGATGCATCCCAGACCATCCAAGACTGGAAGATGCAAAATATACCGGAAGATGCGTTAGCAACTCTCTGGTAGACATCAAAGGCGCCTCACACTGAGGGACCTGGGGCAACCCGAACGAATTGTAAGGTCTGTAAGGTATATCAGGGGCCACGTAACCCATGTTAATTTTCTGGCTTAATTACCCTGTACTCTTACTCTCTGTGGGCTTATATCAGGGGCCACTTAACCCATGTCTTCTGAAACAGGGCTGTATCGTGGCTCCTTGTTCATGTGTCTTTGTTATCATGTTAGTAAAACATTTTAGTCCATTTGTGTATGTTTTTTTTACTTATTGTCTCTTAAATAAGTAGATGTCTTACCGGCATGTTATTATCCATGCCAAGGAGGATATGGATGGTTTTTTTAATGTTTTATTCATTTTAGTTTTTTATTGGTTGGTTGGCGCGTTTGCTTTTGGAATTAAGAACAGAATTTTTTGTGGATTTTTACGAAAATTGCAATCAAGATTTTTCTCGTGTCTGAAAACAAGTCTTTAATTCTTGGGGGAAATAATAATGTGGGAACTTACCTTTTTGTGGGGATGGGTTTGTTGTGGTCTTGGAAATTATATTAATTCTTTTTATACAAACCTCTTCTTTGACGCTCTTGTCCATTCTTCTCTCCGGAAGTTTGCAAGTCAGACTTTTCAGGGGTTTGGCGGACGCTTCATTAAAATTCATTTTTTAATAATGAAGCTCATAGTAACAGCAGTTTTTACATGAGTAGTTTGCATATATGATTTTGTGGCTCTAATGAGTGGGGTGTATTTGTTTTTCGGATGAATGACAGTTCTGTGATACGAAAATGTCATGCATTGTTGTATATTTGCTTTTGACAACTGTTTGTTTTTGGTGTCATTATCTTTTGATGTTCGGCTCCAGGTTGATGCAAACCAGTTGACTAATCAGTCTCTGGAATGAAATGGTTCTTACCTTTGCCTTGTTACTTTTCTGTACAAGGAAACTGTTGAGATGGCTATTTGTCTGTCCGTCCGCACTTTTCCTGTCCGCCCTCACGTCTTAAAAACTACTGAGGCTAGAGGGCTGCAAATAGGTATGTTGAGCATCCACCCTCCAATCATCAAACATACCAAATTGCAGCCCTCTAACCTCAGTAGTTTTTATTTAATTTAAGGTTAAAGTTAGCCATGATCGTGCGTCTGGCACGATATAGGTGCCAAAATTACATGCAACCACCGGGCCGTGGGTGAAAGTTTCATGGGCCGCGGCTGAGAGTTTCATGGGCCATGGCTGAGAGTTTCATACAGCATTAAACGCTGTACAGAAAACTCGACTGCGGCGAAGAAACTTCGGCGCATTTTTCACTTGTTTTCTTTCTCTCTCACTTTCTGCAACGACGCTGGTTCGTGAAAAGTACTAAATCTCTCTCTCTCTCTCTCTCTCTCTCTCTCTCTCTCTCTCTCTCCGTAGAAATCTGAGATGCTTTCCGATTACAAAGAGAGGTATTGAATATTCTCTCCCGTCTTATACAAAGAGAACACTTTCCACATTATAAATAGGACTAAGAATGACAGATTAAGAAAGTGAGCGGAGATATCTTCCAGACAATCTATTAATGAGTTTGTTCACAAGCAACCGATAACGAAATAAGATGACAAAATATACTCCCACACACGTCCACACACCTCCATGAATATATGTTCTTTAGGAAGAAGTAAGAGGAAGTAAAGTGAAATACAGAAATAGAAAGAACAAATCCCACTTATAAAAAAAAAAATTAATAAATAGATAAGTAGATAAAACAGTAAATGAAATGGAGTATTGGAATCAAATGGTTGTGAATGGTCCTTGGAATGGCTGGCTTATGGTGATTTTATTATTATTTCTATTATTATTTCAGGAGACGAAACCTGTTCACGTGGAACAAGCACACCAAAGGGGCCATTGACTTGAAATTCTTGAAGCTTCCAAAGAATGTTGGTTTCAACCTCCCACCGTAGACCCTACACTGCAGCAGTAACTGATCATGATACAGAGCCGGTGATAGAAAGTTTTTCTTAGGTGATAATGAAGAGAAGTTTTAGAGAATGGCCAGAGCTTATATTTTTTTTTTCAAAAGGGGACTTTTGAATGTAAGTATAAAAGCAAGATTGAGTTAAGTGAGAAAGATACAGAACTTAATGCTATTGCAGATGGTGGAAGTATGAAAGTAGATGATCTGTACCGATATATGGGATTAAACATAGCTAAAAATGGCAGGATGATGGAAAGAGACGAATTACCAGAATAGGTGAATACTTCAGTTTCTTTGCGGTGTCCCCTCGGTCCCCAGCTGCAACCCCTTTCATTCCTTTTACTGTACCTCCCTTCATTTATTCACTTTCTTCCATCTTGCTTTCCACCCTCTCCTAACAGTTGTTTTATAGTGCAACAGTGAGGTTTTCCTCCTGTTACACCTTTCAAACCTCCTCTACTCTCAATTTCCCTTTCAGCTCTGAATGGCCTCATAGGCACCAGCGCTTGGTCTCTGGCCTAGGTTTTGTATTCCATTTCTTTCCATTTCAGAATACATGAAGCACGGAAGTCTGCATGGTCACTTCAAAAGGTTTGGGAGGGAAGCGCATGAGAAACTTCTCTGGTTTACCTGTTCTCCTTTATGGAAAGTATGTTCAAAGGGTGGATGCAAATGAAAGTAAGAAGAGGTAAAGGGTGTTGAAGTTGGCTGTTTGTGTTGTGTATTCGGAGTGAGAAAGCTTTAAATGATGAGAAATGTCGAGATGCAGTAAAATGATCAGCTTAGACAAGAGATGAGTCAGAGTGTTTTGAGGTGTTCTGAACACAGTTAAGAATGGAGCATAATAATTAACAAGTTAAAAATGCGCCGAAGTTCCTTCGGCTCAATCGAATTTTCTGTACAGCACACAATTGCTCCACAGATGCGGAGGAATGAAGGTGCGTCGGCGTTGCCTCCGGAAAGCGCTGTCAGACGCACGATCATGGCTAATTTTAACCTTAAATAAAATCAAAACTACTGAGGTTAGGGGGCTGCAATTAGGTACGTTTGTTGATTGGAGGGTGGATGATCAACATGCCAAATTGCAGCCTTCTAGCCTCAGTAGTTTTTAAGATCTGAGGGCGGACAGAAAAAGTGCGGACGGACAGACAAATCGCCATCTCAGTAGCTAGTTTTCTTTTACAGAAAACTGAAAAGCATTAGTATACTGTGTTGGGTGTTGGAGAGATCGACACACTGCTGATGCCCGCTAACGTCCCATGAATATCATTAGGTGTATCTGTTTCATTTGATATTCCCTCATATATATTTATTGATCACTATTTCCTATAACCTGTCTCTCTCTACAGGGTGATTTCCCTTTTGGAGCCGCCTTGGGTTTATAGTCTGTTGACTCTGTCCATAAAGGTCTTCAGCTGAAGATTTAAAGAAAAAAAGAAAGAACCTTCTGTGGAGATATATGAAATGGGTGGCGTGGAAGTTTTTATCATAATGGGATATATATATATATATATATATATATATATATATATATATATATATAGAGAGAGAGAGAGAGAGAGAGAGAGAGAGAGAGAGAGAGAGAGAGAGAGAGAGTCCCAATGAGAACTCCCAACAAAGCAATATCATAGCATGAATGATGGCCGGGAAGACCGGGGTCTCCATTGCTGCTTCTTCTTCTTCTCCTTCCACGTCTGTGTATGTACCCTGCAATAACTGTCTCCCTTTTCCCAGCATTTTTACTGGTGGACCGTCATCACTTTTTCCCATTTCCCTCCTAATATTCAATGTCCCACTCCTTCGGACACATTTCAATGCAAATGAGTTCATCCAAGAATGAGTTCACCCCTACAGCTCTAAATCAAGAGAGAGAGAGAGAGAGGTCTCTCTCTCTCTCTCTCTCTCTCTCTCTCTCTCTCTCTCTCTCTCTCTCTCTCCTTTTAGTGGTTGTCTAAACGTATAGATCATTGGCGGAGGAGCCACTTTCCTCTCTCCTCTTATTGTCCGCCTTTTCCATTCCCTGACTTCCATTCCGTATCGCTTCTTCTTCCTCCTCCTCCTCCTCCTCCTCCTCCTTGGCCTTCATCTTCTTCTTCTTCTTCTTTGCTTATAGCTCCTGCTCTTCTTCTTCTTCTTCTTCTTCTTCTTCTTCTTCTTCTTCTTCTCCTCTTCCTCTATCCTAGAGCATCTCCCAGCCGCGATCCTTCCTGCCTGCGGGCTGTCGTCCTTTGATTGTTATTTATGGAGGTACCGCGCCACTGCCATTGTGTCCCCCTGGTGGCTGACGACCAAAATATATCGCTTACAATACTTGTGTAACGCCTCTTCCCTCCTTCCCTCCCTCCCTCCTCCTCCTCCTCAAGTGCCCTCCCCTCACCCCGGACTCAAGCGCAGGTCGGAGGGACGGGAGAGAGATTCATAAACAAATACCACATAAGAAAACCCCGGTCGGAGTTGATTCTCTCCTTTTATGAGCTGCTCCGTCGTTCTGTACGAGATTATTATTATTATTATTATTATTATTATTATTATTATTATTATTATTATTATTATTATTATTATTATTAGCAAAAGCTCTTATGGCACTTGTCAAAAGATAAACATTATTCATGGTTCTGACATCTACAGAAGAGGATGCTATCATACGAGTATATTGATAAATGGTTAGATAGACTATTATAAATAAAAATCTTATCCATCTGCCCTTACTGAAAAGAAGGCTTTAGGAATCTAGAAAATAGGAGAAGGAAGAGAATTCCAAAGTATTTCCGTCTTAGCCTATACACCGAAAGGATCGCACCCCAAGACATGACAGTAGTGTCTTTCCTTTGCTGATGAGAACCGAACCGACATCCTCTGGGAAGGATAGCTATTGACTTGGTCTTGGAATCCTGGAAAGTGGAGTTAGTCTTTCAGGGGAGGAGGTCTTGGGATTAAAAATCTCACTCAAAAAAAGTTCTATTTTATTAATAGAACTTTTATGGAGTGAGATGGTTAACGCCATGACCTCCTCCTCTGAAAGAATAACTACACTTTCCAAGATTCCAAAATAGAACTTTTTTGGAGAGAGATTGTTAACCCCATGATCTCCTCCTCAGAAAGACTAACTCCACTTTCCAGGATTCCAAAATAAAACTTTTGGACTGAGATTGTTAACGCCATGACCTCCTCCTCTGAAAGACTAACTCCACTTTCCAGGATTCCAAAACAGAACTTTTTGGAGAGAGATTGATTAACAGGCCATGACCTCCTCCTCTGAAAGACTAACTCCACTTTCCAGGATTCCAAAATAGAACTTTTTTGGAGTGAGATTAACTTAATGCCATGATCTCCTCCTCCTGAAAGACTAACTCCACTTTCAGGATTCCAAAATAGAACTTTTTTGGAGTGAGATTGTTAATGCCATGATCTCCTCCTCAGAAAGACTAACTCCACTTTCCAGGATTCCAAAATAAAACTTTTGGACTGAGATTATTAACGCCATGACCTCCTCCTCTGAAAGACTAACTCCACTTTCCAGGATTCCAAAACAGAACTTTTTTGAGAGAGATTCCACTTTTAACGCCATGACCTCCTCCTCTGAAAGACTAACTCCACTTTCCAGGATTCCAAAATAGAACTTTTTTGGAGTGAGGTTGTTAACGCCATGATCTCCTCCTCTGAAAGACTAACTCCACTTTCCAGGATTCCAAAACAGAACTTTTTTGGAGAGAGATTGTTAACGCCATGATCTCCTCCTCTGAAAGACTAACTCCACTTTCCAGGATTCCAAAATAGAACTTTTTTGGAGTGAGATTGTTAACGGCATGACCTCCTCCTCTGAAAGACTAACTCCACTTTCCAGGATTCCAAAATAGAACTTTTTTGGAGTGAGATTGTTAATGCCATGACCTCCTCCTCTGAAAGACTAACTCCACTTTCCAGGATTCCAAAATTAATGCCATGACCTCCTCCTCTGAAAGACTAACTCCACTTTCCAAGATTCCAAAACAGAACTTTTTTGGAGAGAGATTGTTAACGCCATGACCTCCTCCTCAGAAAGACTAACTCCACTTTCCAGGATTCCAAAATAGAACTTTTTGGATTCCAAAATAGAACTTTTTGAGGTTGTTAACGCCATGATCTCCTCCTCTGAAAGACTAACTCCACTTTCCAGGATTCCAAAACAGAACTTTTTTGGAGAGAGATTGTTAACGCCATGATCTCCTCCTCTGAAAGACTAACTCCACTTTCCAGGATTCCAAAATAGAACTTTTTTGGAGTGAGATTGTTAACGGCATGACCTCCTCCTCTGAAAGACTAACTCCACTTTCCAGGATTCCAAAATAGAACTTTTTGGAGTGAGATTGAAAAAGACAGGATTCCAAAACAGAACTTTTTTTTTAATGCCATGACCTCCTCCTCTGAAAGACTAACTCCACTTTCCAGGATTCCAAAATAGAACTTTTTTGGAGTGAGATTGTTAATGCCATGACCTCCTCCTCTGAAAGACTAACTCCACTTTCCAGGATTCCAAAATAGAACTTTTTTGGAGTGAGATTGTTAATGCCATGACCTCCTCCTCTGAAAGACTAACTCCACTTTCCAGGATTCCAAAATAGAACTTTTTTGGAGAGAGGTTGTTAACGCCATGATCTCCTCCTCTGATTCCAAAAGACTAACTCCACTTTCCAGGATTCCAAAATAGAACTTTTTTTGGAGTGAGGGTTGATTTAACGCCATGACCTCCTCCTCTGAAAGACTAACTCCACTTTCCAGGATTCCAAAATAAAACTTTTGGACTGAGATTGATTAACAGAACCATGACCTCCTCCTCCTCTGAAAGACTAACTCCACTTTCCAGGATTCCAAAATAGAACTTTTTGGAGTGGAGGAGGAGAACTTTTTGAGAGGTTGTTAACGCCATGACCTCCTCCTCATTCCAAAATAGAAACTTTTGGACTGAGATTGTTAACGCCATGACCTCCTCCTCAGAAAGACTAACTCCACTTTCCAGGATTCCAAAACAGAACTTTTTTGGAGAGATTGACCTCCTCCTCTGAAAGACTAACTCCACTTTAACGTTAACATGACCTCCTCCTCTGAAAGACTAACTCCACTTTCCAGGATTCCAAAATAGAACTTTTTTGGAGTGAGATTGTTAATGCCATGACCTCCTCCTCTGAAAGACTAACTCCACTTTCAAGATTCCAAAATAGAACTTTTTTTTGGAGAGAGATTCCACTTTCCAGGATTAACAGAAGCATGACCTCCTCCTCTGAAAGACTAACTCCACTTTCCAGGATTCCAAAATAGAACTTTTTTGGAGTGAGATTGTTAACGGCATGACCTCCTCCTCTGAAAGACTAACTCCACTTTCCAGGATTCCAAAATAGAACTTTTTTGGAGTGAGATTGTTAATGCCATGACCTCCTCCTCAGAAAGACTAACTCCACTTTCCAGGATTCCAAAACAGAACTTTTTTGGAGAGAGATTGTTAACGCCATGACCTCCTCCTCTGAAAGACTAACTCCACTTTCCAGGATTCCAAAACAGAACTTTTTTGGAGAGAGATTGTTAACGCCATGACCTCCTCCTCTGAAAGACTAACTCCACTTTCCAGGATTCCAAAATAGAACTTTTTTGGAGTGAGATTGTTAACGCCATGACCTCCTCCTCTGAAAGACTAACTCCACTTTCCAGGATTCCAAAACAGAACTTTTTTGGAGAGAGATTGTTAACGCCATGACCTCCTCCTCTGAAAGACTAACTCCACTTTCCAGGATTCCAAAACAGAACTTTTTTGGAGAGAGGTTGTTAACGCCATGACCTCCTCCTCTGAAAGACTAACTCCACTTTCCAGGATTCCAAAACAGAACTTTTTTGAGAGAGATTATTAACGCCATGACCTCCTCCTCTGAAAGACTAACTCCACTTTCCAGGATTCCAAAATAGAACTTTTTTGGAGTGAGATTGTTAATGCCATGACCTCCTCCTCTGAAAGACTAACTCCACTTTCCAAGATTCCAAAATAGAACTTTTTTGGAGAGAGATTGTTAACGGCATGACCTCCTCCTCTGAAAGACTAACTCCACTTTCCAGGATTCCAAAATAGAACTTTTTTGGAGTGAGATTGTTAACGGCATGACCTCCTCCTCTGAAAGACTAACTCCACTTTCCAGGATTCCAAAATAGAACTTTTTGGAGTGAGATTATTAATGCCATGACCTCCTCCTCAGAAAGACTAACTCCACTTTCCAGGATTCCAAAACAGAACTTTTTTGAGAGAGATTGTTAACGCCATGACCTCCTCCTCTGAAAGACTAACTCCACTTTCCAAGATTCCAAAACAGAACTTTTTGGAGAGAGATTGTTAACGCCATGACCTCCTCCTCTGAAAGACTAACTCCACTTTCCAGGATTCCAAAACAGAACTTTTTGGAGAGAGATTGTTAACGCCATGACCTCCTCCTCTGAAAGACTAACTCCACTTTCCAAGATTCCAAAACAGAACTTTTTGGGTGAGATTATTAATGCCATGACCTCCTCCTCTGAAAGACTAACTCCACTTTCCAAGATTCCAAAATAGAACTTTTTGGAGTGAGATTGTTAACAGCATGACCTCCTCCTCTGAAAGACTAACTCCACTTTCCAGGATTCCAAAATAGAACTTTTTGGAGTGAGATTGTTAATGCCATGACCTCCTCCTCAGAAAAGACTAACTCCACTTTCCAGGATTCCAAAACAGAACTTTTTGGAGAGAGATTATTAACGCCATGACCTCCTCCTCTGAAAGACTAACTCCACTTTCCAGGATTCCAAAACAGAACTTTTTTGGAGAGAGATTGTTAATTCCCATGACCTCCTCCTCTGAAAGACTAACTCCACTTTCCAGGATTCCAAAACAGAACTTTTTTTGGAGAGAGATTGTTAACGCCATGACCTCCTCCTCTGAAAGACTAACTCCACTTTCCAGGATTCCAAAACAGAACTTTTTGGAGAGAGATTATTAACGCCATGACCTCCTCCTCTGAAAGACTAACTCCACTTTCCAGGATTCCAAAACAGAACTTTTTTGGAGAGAGGTTGTTAACGCCATGATCTCCTCCTCTGAAAGACTAACTCCACTTTCCAGGATTCCAAAATAGAACTTTTTTGGAGTGAGATTGTTAATGCCATGACCTCCTCCTCTGAAAGACTAACTCCACTTTCCAGGATTCCAAAATAAAACTTTTTTGGACTGAGATTGTTAACGCCATGACCTCCTCCTCTGAAAGACTAACTCCACTTTCCAGGATTCCAAAATAAAACTTTTTTGGACTGAGATTGTTAACGCCATGACCTCCTCCTCTGAAAGACTAACTCCACTTTCCAGGATTCCAAAACAGAACTTTTTTGGAGAGAGATTGTTAACGCCATGACCTCCTCCTCTGAAAGACTAACTCCACTTTCCAGGATTCCAAAACAGAACTTTTTTGGAGAGAGATTGTTAACGCCATGACCTCCTCCTCTGAAAGACTAACTCCACTTTCCAGGATTCCAAAATAAAACTTTTTTGGACTGAGATTGTTAACGCCATGATCTCCTCCTCTGAAAGACTAACTCCACTTTCCAGGATTCCAAAATAAAACTTTTTTGGACTGAGATTGTTAACGCCATGACCTCCTCCTCTGAAAGACTAACTCCACTTTCCAGGATTCCAAAACAGAACTTTTTTGAGAGATTGTTAACGCCATGACCTCCTCCTCTTTATTAACTCCATGACCTCCTCCTCTGAAAGACTAACTCCACTTTCCAGGATTCCAAAACAGAACTTTTTGGAGAGACCTCCTCCTCTGAAAGACTAACTCCACTTTAATTCCAAAAATAGAACATGACCTCCTCCTCTGAAAGACTAACTCCACTTTCCAGGATTCCAAAATAAAACTTTTTGGACTGAGATTGATTCCAAAACAGAACCATGATCTCTCCTCCTCTGAAAGACTAACTCCACTTTCCAGGATTCCTGAAAAAATAAAATTTTTTTTGGACTGAGATTATTAACGCCATGACCTCCTCCTCTGAAAGACTAACTCCACTTTCCAGGATTCCAAAACAGAACTTTTTGGAGAGAGATTGACCTCCTCCTCTAACGACATGACCTCCTCCTCTGAAAGACTAACTCCACTTTCTCAGGATTCCAAACAGAACTTTTTTGGAGAGAGATTCCTTAACTTTCCAGGATTCCAAAACAGAACTTTTTGGAGAGAGATTGTTAACGCCATGACCTCCTCCTCTGAAAGACTAACTCCACTTTCCAGGATTCCAAAACAGAACTTTTTTGGAGAGAGGTTCCACTTTCCAGGATTCCAAAACAGCCATGATCTCCTCCTCTGAAAGACTAACTCCACTTTCCAGGATTCCAAAATAGAACTTTTTGGAGTGAGATTATTAATGCCATGACCTCCTCCTCTGAAAGACTAACTCCACTTTCCAGGATTCCAAAATAAAACAACCTCCTCCTCTGAAAGAACTTTTTGGATGAGAAAGATTATTTAATGCCATGACCTCCTCCTCTGAAAGACTAACTCCACTTTCCAAGATTCCAAAATAGAACTTTTTTGGAGAGAGATTATTAACGCCATGACCTCCTCCTCAGAAAGACTAACTCCACTTTCCAGGATTCCAAAATAGAACTTTTTTGACTAACTCCACTTTCCAGGATTGATTCCAAAACAGAACTTTTTGGAGATTATTTGACCTCCTCCTCTTAACTGAGAGTTATTAACGCCATGACCTCCTCCTCTCCTCTTTGATTCCAAAATAAAAGACTAACACAACTTTCAGGATTCCAAAATAGAACTTTTTTTGGAGTGAGATTGTTAACGCCATGACCTCCTCCTCAGAAAGACCAACTCCACTTTCCAGGATTCCAAAATAGAACTTTTTTGGAGTGAGATTGTTAACCCCATGATCTCCTCCTCAGAAAGACTAACTCCACTTTCCAGGATTCCAAAATAGCACTTTTTTGGAGAGAGATTGTTAACGCCATGACCTCCTCCTCAGAAAGACCGACTCCTATTTCCAGAATTCCAAAATAGAACTTTTTTGGAGAGAGATTGGTAACCCCATGACCTCCTCCTCAGAAAGACTAACTGCACTTTCCAGGATTCCAAAATAGAACATTTTTGGAGTGATATTGTTAACGCCATGACCTCCTCCTCAGAAAGACCAACTCCACTTTCCAGGATTCCAAAATAGAACTTTTCTGGAGTGAGATTGTTAACGCCATGACCTCCTCCTCAGAAAGACTAACTACACTTTCCAGGATTCCAAAATAAAACTTTTTTGGAGTGAGATTGTTAATGCATTGACCTCCTCCTCTGAAAGACTAACTCCACTTTCCAGGATTCCAGGCCAAGTCAATAGATATCCTTTCCAGAGGATGTCGGTTCGGTTCTCATCAGCAAAGGAAAAACAGCTCTGTAGTGAGAATCGCTTTCTGAAGCCACGCCCTCAGAAGACAAATGGGCATATTGGATAATAAAAATTCTGTTAATCAAAATGAAGGTTCTGACGATTGTGGCAATCAGTTAAGACTCCTGGAGCTGTTTCAAAGGCAGTAATTAATCAGCCGGAAACGTTAGCTGGGACAGAACATAACTCGAAATGTTGAAATAATTCATATATTTTATAATTAATTTTTTCCACTGTAGGGAGGTAGTGCCTTCAGTGCACCTCATGCGGTGCACTGTAGGCATTGCTTAAGGTTCATTGCAGCGTCCCTTCCATGGACCCTAGCTGCAGCTCCTTTCATTTATTTCACTGTACCTCCGCTCTTTTTCTCTTACTTCCATCTTACTTTCCACCCTCTCCTAACAATTGATTCATAGTGCAACAGAGATTCTCCTCCTGTTACACCTTTCAAACCTTTTTACTCTCCATTTTCCTTTTCAGCGCTGAATGACGTCATAGGTCCCAGCGCTTGGCCTTTGTCCTAAATTCCATGTTCCCTTCTTCTATTCTGTTCATATTGTTTGTATAAACCAACATGTTTGAGACTTCGATAAATTTGTTCATGCTGATTATACTACGCCAATACACAGAGTGCGTGAATGGCGCTTGGACATATTATTGCTTCTTGATGAAGGGTGCCCAAAATTTATTTGCTAGAGCACCAACTCGAATTTTAGTTTTTCGAATGTGGACCGAAAAAAAAAATAATATCACTAGCACATACGAGTTTATAAAGGACACCCGTAATGGCTGCCCTCCATATTGCTTTTTCAGAGCAGTGTAAAGTATGCATCGGAACGTTATTTCTGAAATGCTTTTTGAAATAGCTGTAGCGATTTGGTTGTATTGGATTCCGACGGATTCTCTCCCTCTCTCTCTTTCTCATGCATGTATAATATATATATATATATATATATATATATATATATATATATATATATATATATATA
>NC_089773.1:1780000-1787500 GCF_040412425.1 Macrobrachium rosenbergii
AAATCTGGGAAAAATATTCCCCTAATATCAGCCAATGCTATTTGCAATTAACCTGATAATTATAGTTCTAATTAAAACTATTAGTCCCCGGTGGCTGCCTCAGCACAAAACTCAATATATATTTCCTCGTGCTCCCCGGGCTCGCATTTTTCCTTAAAATCCCAAAATAACGCCGCTGTATCATGGCACGCTACTGTTTAAAAGAATAATTAAATTTGCAAAATGCCTCAAGAATAGGTTCGAAATGGGAAAAAGTGCCTTTCCAATTATACAGAGTTTAATGTTCGTGTTCCCCAGTTGTGTGTGTGTGTGTGTGTGTTGTATTTATCGCAGCGACCGCATAACTTCTCTCGTTCATTGTGGGGTCCTTTTTCCGCTGAAAGACCTGAAACCTGAAAGGAAATGGCATCGCGAACTGTTCAGGAATTTGACAGTTATGTGTATGTATTAAGTGAAGCGAATTCCTATCATTTTGGTGGTGATATCCCACTTAGCGTGAACTTAGTCATCAGACCTGCGTGGGTTTGAAGGCTGCCTTGCAAAGAGAATATTTCAATAATTTTGCATCGTTCATTTCCTCTCAGATTCTCAAGACTCGGTGGAATGCCTGTCGACTAAGTAGTAAGAAGCAAAGAAATTACGAGACATGATTATTCTTACGATTACAACTGAAATTGACCTTTGGTCGTTTATAATAATTGTACATCAAGAAAATTTTGATGTTTCATCCGAACATTAGCTGGAGTCAACACTATCCCACCCTACTTGACTTGTCTGCAGGCAAAATTTGCAGGCAAAACTGAACCCACTAACGTTGAGTTATGCCTGCGCAGTCGGCCTGTTCAGGCAAAACTGAACCCACTAATGTTGAGCTGTACCTGCGCAGTTATGCCTGTGCGGTCAGCCTGTGCAGGCAAAACTGAACCCGCTAACGTTGAGTTATACCTGCGCAGTTATGCCTGTGTAGGCAAAACTGAACGTTAGTGGGTTCAGTTTTGCCTGCACAGGCCGACTGTCAGGCATAACTGCACTCAGGTATAACTTCAATCTTTAAACAAGCATATAAAAAGATAAGAAAAAAAACATACATTTGTAAAGAAACGCTAGCCATAAATGAATGATTCTAGAGCGAAATGACGTAAAACTGTGGATAAACATTATCAGTAAGAATCATTAAGTTCTAATTAGAGTTGGGAAGCAAAGCAAATATCCTTCCATGACGAGGAAGGCATTGGCATATTTGTCAAACACTTGGCTTCTTTTAGTGAGAACTCGTTGTAAATGCTTCCTCCAAGTTATTTGAATATTAAGAATTACTTTATTAAAAAGGGCGCATTTTATGAAGTAAATATCTGATAAGAGGAAATCCAAAACTATGCCCTAGTAAGGACCCAAAGCACAACAAATTTTATATGGCAGTTTTCTTAGTTATTTATCTTGCGAGAGCGAACTGCAAATACTCTCCGGATCTCATTTTACTCGATGGTACTTCCCATCAGAACAAGTAAACATCATATGACATAGCTCTCGAATTGAAATCTGCTGAAACAACAACTGCTTTAAGAATAAACATCCGGGAAATTGCCAAGCCTCGAAGCGCGCACTTTTACGAAAATATTTCCTGAAGAAAAAATCATTAGGCTGTAACTGGTGATTTTTAGACTTACTGAAGGGGAGATTTTAGAAACGTGCATTTTGCTTGGTTCATAAGGATGACTACCACACCAACGCAGAATATATTCAGAAGCACGAATATGGATGATAAATTTCTTTTCTACATAATGTTTGGTATGGATTTAAATTACACATGCAAGTGAATCTTCAGTCCCAAATTTGATAGGAAGGATGACCATCCGTTTACTTACAGGCAACATCACAAGATTCTATCTAACTATAGAAGAAATCAGGTAATTTCTCGGTTTTTATATCCATTTTATAGCATAAAAACAACAACACAGCAAATGGCTGTCATGTTATTTCTTCCAAATGAAGGTTCAATTCTTTACAGCCAAGGAGAACGTGGTATAAGGATCTTCATCTTCAAAATTGCAGATTTGAAAACTTCTCAAGAGAATTATATTTAGTTTCATATTCTGTGCATTCACAATTTATAATTTTGGAATGATATGATAGCAGTTGCCTGTAATTCTTATTTGCTGAAATTGGCAGGTTGAATCAGATGTAGTCCAGTGAACCTTTGCCACTGTCAATGGTTTGACTCCTACCAGATTCAAAACTCATAATGTATTTCCACAGGTATTTCATTAAAGAGACTTAGGAATCGAATATGAAGCATTGAAAGAGGCCTGACATTATTTTCTGAAGTCAATATGCCCTTTATCTTGGACATAGTAAAATGTTCTAGCATCACTCCTCAATTATCAGACTTAAACACCGTCATCTTCATAAGTCAAAGTTTCGCAGTTTTTTAATATTCCAGCAGTATAATAAACTCCTTAGGGTTCTTGCTTTTTACAACCCAGAAACCGCTAGGCTTCAACAGCTGCATCTTTTTGTAACAGTGGAAGATGTCGATGGTAGAGTTGTCTACTGTCAATCACATGGAACAGAAAATGACTCCAAACATTTGATTTTCCATGCTGTCAGCTTTGTCAGATTTATCTTCTATTTAGCCATCCTTATACGCTTCAGCAGAAATTGCAGATATACAAACAATGCTCAGGGCTTACTGTTATCCTCGTTGATTTCTCATTCTTAATTAAAGAAATTCCCCTGATTACCTCTGCAGGCATAACTCGCATGAGTAGAGATTGGTTGGACTCCCATTGTTCATTACCTGAATGAGTAGTATGCATTCAGAAAGCAGATTTGTATAGTGCTGTATTCCTTTAGTATACTTTATGTTATGACCCAGAATCTATTTATGGAATCTATTTATGGATGCTGTTTGATTGGCCTAATAACACTAGGTCCTTCTGTATTTTATTTTTTGCTATAATATGAATGCCAGGGGACCAAGAGACTTGAAGGTCCGCAGTGAGAAATCCCACCTATGCGATATGTTGAATAAGTATGTTTAATATATTTTCGCTCCAGTCATACAAGCAGATAAAGATGAGGACTTCGGAAGCAGCTCAGTATAGAGGTACAATTTTTTTCAAGGAAACTACAACCCATTGAATGGGAGATCTGCACATTCACTCCTCCTCTTTCCAATGAAATGAAGCGTCAGTTCACTCAAGCAGAAACCATTTTGAATAGACTTACCATATTCAAAGTTCAAAACATGATTAATATTTCATCAAATCAAAGAACATACGGTATACTGTTATTTTCACAATTCTTTGTAGAAAGAGCACGCATAGAAGGGGCTACGCCAGTCAGTGCACCTCATGCGCGGTGCACTGTAGGCATTACTTAAAGTTCTTTGCAGCGTCCCTTCGGTCTCTAGCTGCAACCCCTTTCATTCCCTTTACTGTACCTTCATTCGTATTATCGTTCCTCCATCTTGCTATACGCCCTCTCCTAACAATCATTTCAAAGTGCGACTACTTTGAGGTTTTCCTCCTGTTACACCTTTGTAACCTTTCTCTCAATTTTCCGTTTCAGCGCTGAATGACGTCATAGGTCCCAGTGCTTGGCTTTTGGCCCAAACTCTATATTCCATTCCATTCCAACCTCCTCGATAATGAAATCAGCTTCGTTTCCGATGCTTCTTGAATAAGCTTGGGCTATGGAGAATTCTTTGTAAATAGGTCACTCCAGGGGGAAAAGGTACGATTCTTAATGACGCAGAGAAAGTCTGCCACTGAGGAAAGAGCCAAGGAATATGGAAGGAGGGAGTCTCCTATGTACCTTGGAAAGAGCTGGATCATTCAACTCCCGGTTGATGTCGGTGACAGGTTCGTTTTCGGCCATAATTATACCATTAGGTGAAAGCTTTGCTTAAATAAAATGGACCCCCCAGCCCCGCTGCTACAAATGAAAACTTGAAGTAAGCGTTATGTCGGGGACATCGGGAGAGATTTTGAAACCAGATTATGAATGCATAAAGACTATCACCCAGAGTGACGAGAGGAGAGCAGTTCTCGCCGCAGAATCATCGAATGAACTTTAAAAATAGCGATAGAATATATATTACTTATATATATATATGTATATATATATATATATATATATATATATATATATATATATATATATATATATATATATATATATATATATATGAATGTCCTTTACTGTAATACAACAGTATAATATGAAGATAAAAGGCCCATAAAACACTATTTGGACGTTAACCACATATTTCGAGCACAGAAGGAAGTGCTCGAAATATATGGTTGCAACGTCCAAATAGTATTTTATGGGCTTTTTTATCTATATATATATATATATATATATATATATATATATATATATATATATATATATATATATATATATATATATATATACACACACACACACACACACACACACACACACACAGACGACTGTAATCGTATAAACTATACCTAAACAAATACAAGGAGGCAACACAGAATAATAGAGTAAACAGAGAATAACATTTTCAAGTCCGCAGGCGTCTGCGTAATCGTGAAGGCGCCAGCGTAACTGTTTATGTATCCCGAATGTGTGTATATGCGTGTGTGTATGTGTGTCTAATGGCCAGAAAATTAGGAGAATACCTAGTTAAAGATTCACTGTAGGATACATTCCTGCCATTTTTGGAAAGGTCCCTTTCTAAAAAGAACGTCTATAAAGAAGCAGGATTCAGAAAGAGTTGTTACTGGACATTGAAACTGGGAGGCACTGGTTCGTATATATGAAGAAGCAGACTCTCCAGAACACATTTCGGTGTCAGTTTTGACAAGAGGGTTAGTTTTCCCCGAAAATGTAAGACTCTGTAATGTTGTATACAGCGATTATAAAGAAGAATCAACAAAACCCGGTTTAATTTTTCCAGTAATGAAAATACTGATAGAAATGTCTAAACTTTGCAATAAGAAGAGAATTTGCACCCAGTATTTATTTTTCTCTGTATATCAACAGCGGGCTCTGAATAGTGAACCCCACGTTTAGACTTGCCGTTGTCTTACCCAGGGCTCATTTTCCCGAGATGTAACTGATTACCGGGACCTTTCCCTGAAGAAAGCAGGACACCATATCTTAGAAACTAACCATAGAATTTTCTTGAAAATGATCTCATTATGTTTCACACACCCAAATTACTTTCGAAGTATTATATTGAATCTAACCCAACCAACCCAACCTAACCTAACCTAACCCAACCTAACCAACCTAACCTAACCTTACCTTACCTTACCTTACCTAACCAACCAAACCTGACCTGACCTAACCTAACCTAACCTAACCTAACCAACCTAACCTAACCTAACCTAACCTAACGTAGGGGCATGGCCAAAAATGTGGGCTGGTGTAATACTAGCATATATCTCAGGAATTTACAACCCCGGAAACAGATTCTCTCATCGGCGCCTTAACACGAGTATGCATAACGAAAGTATCTAGGTCCGAGCTTTGAAACAGTACATAACGTCCCTGGGGTTCAGTTTTTCTTCCCCGAATATCTCTTAAATTACTGACAGTATCAAAGTATAAGTGCACGAATAATGATAATAATAATAATAATAATAGCATGAGTCTTTGAATGGAGAAACAAGTCCACAGTTATGTATATATACTGTACGCATATTTAAAGATAGATCTGTACAGAGAGCTTTAAGGAATCTGTTCGATTCCCATTTTTCAATTGAAAAAGAGGAATCGAACAGATTCCCGAAAGCTCTCTGTACAGTTTTATTTTTAAATAGAGCTTTCGGGAATCTGTACAGATCTGTCCTCAAATATAAGTACAGCGCATATACATAACTGTGGATTTGTTTCTCCAATATAATAATAATAATAATAATAATAATAATAATAATAATAATAATAATAATACATAGAAATGTGACCCTGTCCATATAACACCTATGAACACCAGCAAAGTGGCCTACGTGCTAACAGCATCATACATAGCAAGGCGAGGTTGTGTGATTAAAGACTGATAGATAGTTCCAGGAAAACCGTTTGACATTTTCCTTTTTTTTTTTTTTTTTTTTTGCCAAAGTTTACTGCAACTGATAACTTAGCTGCTGAAATCTCTCTCTCTCTCTCTCTCTCTCTCTCTCTCTCTCTCTCTCTCTCTCTCTCTCTCTCTCTAAAAATACATATTCCCAGAAACCAGCACAATAGATGTAGAAGACGCATGCGTCGCCATGTGAATGATCATGATGAAATCTGTTAAGCAAAATCATCCTAAAGACTTAGACAACATAACAATATCTACAGATACTGCGATAAAAATGACACCATTTTCTAATCCCTCACTTTCTGTTTCTGATAATTCCCTCGCTGTAAGTGAAATCTCTCGGCGTATTTTATTCGCGTCGCGTTGGCTGGAGAAAGACCAAGTCTTGACTTGGCAACACCACACAGCAACAGGAGATCAGACGAAAATAAACTTTAGATGCATTTTTCTTTTGTCATCGTTAATAAAACCAGCTTAATTAGTGGTCAGATGTGAGGGATCAGGATATCATGGAAAGTATTTGAATATTGAATATAAATGATTAAGGATGATGCACCTAAGTAGACCAGCGATGAGGATATATATATATATATATATATATATATATATATATATATATATATATATATATATATATATATATATATATATATATATAGGTAGATAGGTAGATAGGTGGACAGACAAATAGATAGATAGATAGATAGGTATATCCTCATCGCTTGTCTACTTACATGCATGCATCCTATCACATATATAATACATATATATATATATATATATATATATATATATATATATATATATATATATATATATATATATATATTCGTAATAGGTGAAAGAAAATATTATCATAATTTTAGGAAGTTCAAGTTACTCAGTACACCAGGAAAGGTATGACAGGTAACAGGAGGACTTATAGGGAAGAACAGTGTTCTTTAAAATAGGAAGGGGTGTGAGAATGTATGGCATAGAAGATGAGTTGTTGAGAGCAATTAAAAGTTTTTTTTTTGTGATTGAAGGGAAAGTCTTGAAATGAATTGAATATAGAATTCAGGCCAAAGGCCAAGCACTGGGACCTATGAGGTCATTCAGCGCTGAAACGGAAATTGACTGTAGAGGTGTAACAGAAGGAAAACCTCAAAGCAGTTGCATTATGAATCAGTTGTTAAGAGGGGCTGGAAAGTAAGGTGGAAGAAAGAGAATATGAAAGGAGGCACAGTAAAAGGAACGAAAGAGGTTGCAGCTAGGGACCGAAGGCACGCCGCAGAGAACCTTAAGTAATGCCTACAGTGCACTGCATGAGGTGCACTGACGGCTCTACCCCCCTGCGGGGGGAAACTTTTGCTTGAGTATGTAAATTTAGAAGGAAGAGTGAGTGGCTGGTTTAGGGTAAAAGTGGGTTGAGACAATGTTGAATGGCTGATGTTTCATGATGA
>NC_089773.1:1792500-1797500 GCF_040412425.1 Macrobrachium rosenbergii
ATCAAGTTTTCTGTACAGCGTATAATGCTGTATGTAACTCATCCACGGCCCATGAAACTCTCAGCCGGCCGTGGTGCCCTGTGTTGTTGCGTTGCCAGGGGCACGGTCATGGCTAAATTTAACCTGAAATAAATTCAAAACCTCTGAGGAGGCTAGAGGGCTGCAATTTGGTATGTTTGATGATTGGAGGGTGGATGATCAACATACCAATTTGCAGCCCTCTTGCCTCAGTAGTTTTTTAGATCTGAGGGCGGACAGAAAAAGTTCGGACGGACAGGAAAACAGCCATCGCAGTAGTTTTCTTTCACAGAAAACTAAAAGACGACAAGAAATGTAAATTGAAGATGCGAATAAAATGAATGTGATGTTTTCACACCGTGGTTCGTAGAGAATCACTCGGGGGGGAGATTCTGAGTTGCTGACCCTTTGCTGTACAGCGCTGCGTGGAAGACAAGCAAAAGGCTGCATGCAGAATAACTAAGTCCTTTCATTTCAAAGCATCCTGTACAAAAGAAACCTTCCAATTAGAGACCCTTGTTGCAGCAACCCACGTAGTGACGACAGATACATGAATAAAAATGAAAGAACAGGAGAGGAAGAAGAAGAGGAAGAGGAGGAAGAAGAAAAACGTTTGTTTGTGAGTGAACGGTTCAGAATGGACAGATTGCATAGACTTCTATGATACAGAATATAACGAAACGTTGATACTGTGTAAGAGAGGGAGAGAGAAAGAAGGCTAGGATGTTATAGTAAGGGAGAGAGAGAGAGAGAGAAGGCTAGGATGTTATTGAGAGAGAGAAAGAGCGAGAGAAGGCTAGGATGTTATTGAGAGAGAGAGAGAAGACTAGGATGTTATAGTAAGGCAGAGAGAGAGAGAGGGAAGGCTAGGATGTTACTGAGAGAGAGAGAGAGAGGAGGCTAGGATGTTATAGTAAGGCAGAGAGAGAGAGAGAGACACTAGGATGTTGTTATTGAAAGAGAAAGAGAGAGAGAAATGAAAATGACTAGGCTAATGAGTGTTAATCTTTCGTAAACTTTTAAAATATATCACTCGAGGAATATGTAAACAAAATGGCTCTCTCGCAAAGTATGCCAGAAAATCATTGTAAGAAAAGTAGATTTGACCATTGATGAGACCTGTTTAGAATTGCACAAGATTTTTATTCATTGTTAATCAATGAAAACAAAGAAATTACTTTACTTAACATTCACAATTACGTTGACAAACAAATTGGCAAATGCAATTGTCAAAAAGTAAAAATTATAATTTTATCTTCCTGTGAAAGAAAACTATTGTGACGGCTTTGCATGTCCGTTCGCACTTTTTCTGTCCGCCCTCAGATCTTAAAAACTGCTGAGGCTAGAGGGCTGCAAATTGGTATGTTGTTCTTCCACCCTCCGATCATCAAACATACCAAATTGCAGCCTCTAGCCTCAGTAGTTTTGAATTTATTTAAGGTTAAAGTTAGCCATAATTGTGCGTCTGGCAACGATATAGGCCAGGCCACCACCGGGCCGTGGTTAAAGTTTCATGGGGCGCGGTTCACGCAGCAATATACCGAGACCACCGAAAGATAGATCTGTTTTCGGTGGCCTTGATTATACGCTGTACAGAAAACTCGATTGCTCCGAAGAAACTTCGGCGCAATTTTTCCTTGTTTAGCGAGTAACACGTGTGAATAAAATTAATGATTAAAGGTACATTAAATAATACATCGGACTGCCTGAAGTTAAGTAATTTGAAAATTCATAATTTTACTCTTAAGAAGCAGAAGAGAAATTGACAGGAGTATAAATATAGAACCTGCCTTTATTCAGAGATCTGCTCTAAGTGGAACAGCTGTCCGTCAATGAAAGCCATTGACTTAGCTGACCAAATAGGGTAACTGCCATTACTCTATCGACATCAGTCACATTTTATGTATGAATATTCCCGTGCGTTGCGTTTTCACGGCCTTTTTCGTAGTGGGACGTTATTACTTTTTCGTATATGTATGTATGTATATGTATATATATATATATATATATATATATATATATATATATATATATATATATATATATATATGTGTGTGTGTGTGTGTGTGTACACTTATATATAAAGTATATATATATATGTGTGTATATAAATATATTATTTATATATATATATATATATATATATATATATATATATATATTAAATCTATATTATGACAGAAATACTATCTGCTCCTATGCCTAGTGTCCTTATCAAATGAAGGTTTGTTTAACACAAGTGCTATTTTACTTCTTACCAATATATATACATATATATATATATATATATATATATATATATATATATATATATATATATATATATATATACAGTATATATATATATATATATATATATATATATATATATATATATATATATATATATATATATATGTGTGTGTGTGTGTGTGTGTGTGTGTGTGTGTGTGTGTGTGTGTGTGTGCGTATACAGATAAGTAGATAAAAAGGAAAGTGTCCCTTCTCAATCATTTAATTGCAATGCAGTGTTGATGCTTACAATCTTAAGGTGGAGATTTTCAAAGCAGCGGTTTAGATTAGATAAGGTTTGGCTTTCACCAGGACGGCTCATGGCAGCACGGGCCCGTGCCCTGAGGCAGCCCATTAGTGTGGGCAGGCTTAGACTTATCCCAACCAATAAAGACCAGATTTTCAAGCCAACCCACTGTATGTCATATGTTCATAACTCAGAACTTGAAAGATGGCAGTTAAGCATGTCCTCTCTAAAAAGCTTTGATTTTGAACAATAAAATACATATAACTGTTGAAAAGCTTGACCCAAGAATTTATAAGCCACCAAAATATTTGCAAATAAATGCTCTGCCCCAAAACATTTAAATTTGCTACCTTGAGGTGAAGAAGTTGGCACTTGATAGAGAAGACACCTGTCAAATGGCGGCTGGGCAACAGATTGCGTTAATGTTATTGTGAAAACTTAATCTCAGACAAAAGGTCCAGTGATTTCACCTGCCAGACTACAGAGATACCAGTGAAGTAGCGATAAACCAGCCAAGACGTCAAATAATAAGGTATAAACCACCTGCCAGACAGCCAAGATTCCAATCCAGCAGTGATGAACCATTCGGCGACTTAATTCCTGGCTTAACAGATCATCACCCTCATTTCTGTTGGGAATTAGGCTAAAATCGCTACTCCTCACTTGTATGTACCATATGAAAACTTTATCCACGTACGTGCCCAGTGGCCAGCATTGTAACATCATTTTTAGACCTATAGGACTGGTGCATGGTATTTTATTTTCAGTAAAACTATTGAGATGGCTTTTTCTGTCCGCCCTCAGATCTTAAAAACACACACAATAATAAAGAGAAACAATGCTGAAAAAAATTTGCTGCAGGAAGCTCAACATATCTGTTCCAGTCCAAAGGACTTAATTCAATAGGAAAACAATATTTCAGGATAGCTGGCACCACGACACAGCCTTATCACAAAGATGATGGGATCTTGGCTTACAACCTCAGAGTTCACATTTGCTTTAGACTTGTGGTAATGTAGATCACCAGCATTAAGCTGATTATGACGCTTTGCTGTTAGGTGGCGTGTAAGTCCAGGGTGCGTGTTTATAACAATAGTTTAACAGTAATAGATTTTGTATCCAAATGTGTCTTCACCTGACTTGTATGTTACACAAATCGAATGCCAGAAGAAGAAAATCTTGCGGTAGTTTAACATGATAAAATTCTACATAAATAACATTACAAATTTCATAAATAGATAAATTATCAATAAAAGAACTTAGAGGAGGGTATTCGCAAATTTGCTGCATTGAAAATCAGTGTGAATAGATCATCAGCAATAAAACTTCCTCTCTCTCTCTCTCTCTCTCTCTCTCTCTCTCTCTCTCTCTCTCTCTCTCTCTCTCTCTCTCTCTCGGCGGAGTTTTCAGAATGCATTGAAACCTTAGCACCTCCTCTTCTGGTAGGTATAGCTTTCTCTTCATAAAGCTGTACATAACGAGGTCCACGTGTGCATTCTTTCTTCCTTAGCTTTTAGCTTTTTTTTCCCGTCCATTGCTGTGTCCTTTGTCCGGAGTCCCTGAGAGTTTTTGCTTTAGTTTTAGAAACAGTCGTTTGGAAGAGCAAGTTTTGCCGAGTCCTTTTTCTCTGCCCGTCGGAGGAAATATGGCCGCCGTCCTTTCACCGAAGCCACGAAGCGGCAATAACAATCACACTTCAAAGACTTGTCCTCGACGCGAAAAAAGAAGGAAAGAAAAAAATGGGGGCTCTTCGGAGCGAAGTCCCTGGCTCGTCGTTGGAGGGATCCACTTACATAAAATAAATAAATAAATAAAAAATTTGACCCACATCTACTTCGAGGAAAAACCGCCAATCTACCAGGAGTGTAAAGAGACGTTTCTACCGGGAGTATTTCTTCTTCAAATTTCTTCTCTGACTAGGTAAGGTAAACTATACGTCACCGACGTTTTTGACGGTATGGGTACACTGGTCGTAGTAACACCACAATTGATATGAACCCAGACGACTAGGAATTATCAAGGAATAGCACGTTTTAGTAACAAAACAAACAGGCCATTTTTTTATGTTCCGGTCTTGCGTGTTATTGATGACTACATTAACAGCACAGAGCGACCGATGCCAGTCTCCACGAATTGAATATTGCGGCTGGAAAAAGTCGCACAATTAAACCCTCCGTTCCATTTAGTTGCCAAGAAATTTCTTATAAATCTCTGAAAGTGAGTTCAAACATCCATAATGAATCCAATAAAAACGTAAAGTTATATTACACCGAACAAATCGACGCCCTGCAGCCGATGGGAACACGGCTGAAAAATGACAACATCCAAATTCAGTATCCTTACCGCTTCGTTCTCGCATAACAAATCCCATCAAAAAATCGAGTTATATCGTATTTCAGTGCAATTTGATTGGCATCAGTAAATGCCCACGGGTAAAAATACGCCAAAATACACGCATCAGTGC
>NC_089773.1:1800000-1802500 GCF_040412425.1 Macrobrachium rosenbergii
TACACCCAGGACCACTGTATTATTATTATTATTATTATTATTATTAAATTACAAAATCCACATTTATGTAAAGTTCTGTATTTACAGATGATAAAATGAAATCCAGGAGCTTTCGAGAGCCTGCTCAGCTCCCTTCTAGCTGAAGAAGGGAGCTGAGCAGGGCTCGAAAGCTCCTGGATTTCATTTTATCATTTGTAAATACAGAACTTTACATAAATGTGGATTTTGTATTTTATAAACATATTCACGGGATTGTGAAGATTTGCATTATTATTATTATTATTATTATTATTATTATTATTATTATTATTATTATTATTATTATTATTATTATTATATTGAAGCAGAATTAATGTAAGTTACAGAAGTGGTTTATTTCCAAGCTGGAAGTTGCTACTTTCAGACTATTTAAAACAGTACACCAAGTCGCTATGAATCTGTTTATCATCAGTTGTCCTAACATAAATGCTCTTGCTTTTAGTTTTCTGAAAAGAAAACTGCGCCAGGTCTGTCTGTCCGTCTGCACTTTTTTTCTGTCCGCACTTTCTGTCCTCCCTCGGATCTTAAAAACTACTGAGGCTAGAGGGCTGCAAATTGGTATGGTGATAATCCACCCTCCAATCATCAAACATACCAAATTGCAGCCCTCTAGCCTCTGTAGTTTTTACTTTATGTAAGGTTAAAGTTAGCCATAATCGTGCTTCTGGCAACAATATAGGATAGGCCATCACCGAGTCTTGGTTAAAGTTTCATGGGTCGCGGCTCATACAGCATTATACCGAGACTACTGAAAGACAGATCTATTTTCGGTGGCCTTGATTATATGCTGTAGCAGCTGTACAGAAAACTTGATTGCGCCAAAGAAACTTCGGCGCATTTTTTACTTGTTTGTTCTTCCAATTAACATGAACATATACAGACCCATGAATAGTTGAATGTCCAAAAAGTCTTCACTTATTCTACTCAACCCAGAGTGCAAGGTCCCACCTGTTTCGGTTTTTATTACTTTTACAAGTTTGTTGGCCCGCGCTGGAACCCGGGGTTGTTGTCTTCCCTACCCTCCCGATCCCCTACCTACCCCACCCCCACCTGGGCGGACAAACAGGTTTGCAGGAGAAGGGTGGATGTCTCCCCTACCCTCCCGATCCCCTACCCATCCCGCCCCCACCTGGGCGGTCAAACTGGTTTGCAGGGGGTGGGTGGCTGTGTCATGTCTCTCCTACTGTCACCCATGGGAGGACAAACAAGATCCACTCGGATTTTATTATCATAGATAAATAGTTACGTATATTTATTGCATTATGGTCAAGCTCTCAACGGGCTTGGGCTGGGAAGGGCCATTACGTTCACCATCCCAGTGGTTTTTGAACTTGAAAAAACAGAAAAGGATAAATATTTTGAAGCAAGCGCATTGTTTCATCAGTAGCCGGAAATATCAACCAATTACCGCTTATGGAAACTGTGATTTGTCAGTTGCTGTTTGCAACTCTGTATTTAAATGAATGAAGCTCTGAAAATGCCTCCAGAAATGTAGAGAGCTCTCTTGGTAACTAGACTCCCTCCATATAGCAACATCTGATTAGTTTTAAAGAAAAGAGAAATGTCTCTACTTCACTCTTGACAAATTGTCCCAGCGGAAGCAAATGAAATAAAGAACGAACTGTTTTGATACGTAGACAATATAAGAAAAGGACCCACAAGCCGTAGCATAAAAATAGCTCAGCTTCTCAGTGTGTAATTCGGGTGTTTCTCTCTTGGCTATCCATCCAGAAGTCCAAGAACTTTCCCTTTGGCTTTCCAATCTCTGCGTTAGTGAAAACCTTCGGAGATCCAAAGGAAGAAGAGTGTTTATTGCCGGCCCATCTGATTTGATGAGCTTTTTACTCTGAGTCCCAGAGAGAAACGTCACCTTCTGGATGTTTAAGGTAAGGGAAGAAGAAGAAGAAGAAGAAGCCCACGTCTGAGGGGCGGAATTTCTTTCAGAGCGTCGCAACCATAGAAATTCTTTAGGAGGAAATAAATTCCCCTAACTTAGAAAAGCCGAAATACTTGTCCTCCCGGGAGAAAATATTATAACAGCACTAGATGATCCGAAACAGTTTTGGCAGCTTTATTCTTCGAATGTGTGCGTGCAGGTGCGTGTGTGGGTGTGTGTGTGTGTGTCTGAGAGAGAGAGAGAGATGAAGTTGTTAGCGTATACAATGCCCATAATATGTGACAGCCTAGCCTATTTACCATGCTTGTTTACTTGGAAAAGCTATTTCAAAAATGTTGACCCTCTTTTCAAGAGTAATGGAAGACATGTTTACTCCAGTAAAGAGCTTTGCTGCGAGGAGAAAAAAAAAGAAGAAGTTTTAATGGAAACACATTTCTCCTCTTCTTTGGCCTGATGCTGATGCAAAACAGGGCAAAAACCATTTCGACTGAACTTATAATCATTGTCGTCGTCCCTTGCATTCCTAATTGAATTTTCTTTTCTTATCAAGATTTCCCTTTCCCT
>NC_089773.1:1812500-1825000 GCF_040412425.1 Macrobrachium rosenbergii
GCCCTCAAGTCTCAGTACCCAGGGCATAAGTCCCTGTACCCAGTCATTGAATTTAAACTTGAACCCCCCAAAATCTAGCAAAAGTCTTCACAAATAAATCCCAATCCCAGTCTGTTGATTTTCCCGTACCTAGAAGGGGACTTTGTCCTATATTCTCCAGCACCCAGCCATGGTCTTTATTCACAGATGTCAGTACCTAACCTTCGACCTACTATACGGAAGAAATTTGAATCGAGCTGGGTGCTCATCCACTAATGCAAAGTACCAGGCATTAGTTCCCAGTATGGTAGCAGGGAAAGCCGTCCCCATATCCCAGTTCAATTCCCGTAGGGGGTTAGTGCCGTCAGTGCACCTCATGCAGTGCACTGTAGGCATTACTTTAGGTTCCTTGCAGCGTGCCTTCTGCCCCTATCTGCAAGCTCTTTCGTTCCTTTTCCTGTACCTCCTTTCACAATCTCTTTCTTCCATCTTACTCTGCACCCTCTCCTAACAGTTGATTCATAGTGGAGCTGCGAGGTTTTCCTCCTGTTACACCTTTCAAACCCCCTTTACTCTCAACATCTATTTCAGCTCTGAATGACCTCATACGTACCAGTGCTTGGCCTGTGGCCTAAATTTTATATTCAGTTCAAATCAACCCAGTTCAGACCTATAAAATTTAATGGGTTTGGAGAGAAAGTTGCAGGTCAGTATAAATTATGTCACGGACTAGATTGTCAGACAGATAAATAATAGACCAGGGGCTTGGAAGGCACAGTAATGGGCAATGTCGGAACAGTTTCACTCACTCCATAAACTTGGACCTAACCATGGCCCCATTGTTGCTCACTCTAGACCACCACTTCCACTTCATTCTGTTTTATTTAGTCTCCGTCCATTCATGGGGATCTTAAACAACATCCTGCGTATCTGACGCTCATAAATATGTTTAATTCATTACCTATTAATACCATAATTTTTGTTTTCGTTATTCAACTAATTAATCATCAGAAAACAGACTTTTTATTTTATATTAGTGATCACTAGTGTGGTCACTAGTGTCCTCTCAGGATATTGCATCTCACCAACAAAACCAGAAATACCATTGAAAGTAATGAGGAATCTCCACATGACTAGAAAAGAGACGTATATTAAGAAAAATATCTCATTTCCTGTGTAATTAACGAATAAATTAGTGACTTTGTTGCATTTTTCATCGCATATTAGTGACTTTGTTGCATTTTTCATCGCATATGAAAAACAACCAGGACCACTTTGAAGAACATTTCATGCATTATTGGTCAACAACTTTCTGACATTATTGCTACATTTTCAGCACAAGTCATGAATGGTATAAAGCAATTTTCCGCAAAAGGAATAAGAATATAGAAAATGATAACTCACTCACGTCCACTACAGGAGGTGTCGGGCGAAATATCAACAAGTTTAGGAGATTTACTGACTTCATAACACGTCGGGTCGACCCTAAAGAACTTATGAAAAAAAATAATAAATAAAAGAATGATAAATAAATCGAGTGGTGACGTTAAATCCGGCAAAAGCTTTCAACACTCGCGGGAAAAAATGGTTGCGTGATGCTGTCTTAACCGTCCAATCGCCAGTATTGGAGTTCGATCAGGGTGAGGAAAAAAGAAGAGAGAGGAAAGAGAGAGAGAGAGAGAGAGAGAGAGAGAGAGAGAGAGAGAGAGAGAGAGAGAGAGAGAGAGCAAGTGGGGCGAGTACAACTAATTGACAATAAATTGGGGCTAGCGGTAAAAATTGTTCCATCCTTAACACATGCACACACAAACATAAATTTTATATGTATATATATGTGTGTGTGTATGTGTATATATATGTGTATATATATATGTATATATATATATATTTATATATATACAGTATATATGTGTATATATATATATATATATATATATATATATATATATATATATATATATATATATATATATATATATATATATATATATATATATCACACATTACCACAGGTTTCAAAGCCTTATAAAGAAGTTGTGTGTGGTGTGACCTCTCCATCGCTACCGTACATGTATGGTACAATAAAAACCCACAAAACAAACTTTCCTGCCAGGCCAATTATCAGCTCAGTTAGTTCGGCATCTTACAGTCTAGCAAAGTACCTAGTGGATATCCTCAACCCATTGGTAGGTACTATCTCAAATGCCCTTATCAAGAATAATGTGGCCCTGATAAATAAACTAAATAGTGTACAGTACAGATTAATAGCGAATCCAGGCTTGTGAGTTTTGATGTAGTATCACTATTCACAAAGGTCCCTATTGATGATCTGATGGAGTTTTTATCGGAAGTATCAGAGAACACACAGCTGGATATCCCATTTTCTAAAAGCACTCTAACTGAACTGATTAAATTTTATGTGAAAGAATGTAAACGTGAATTTAACTGTAAATTTTACTCACAAAATTTTGGTATGGCAATGGGAAACCCTCTATCCCCCAGTGTTAAGTAACTTTTATATGGATTTTTTTTTTAAAGAAAATATTAAACAACATAATCCCACGCAATGTAATATGGTTTCGGTATGTTGACGGCATAATTTGTGTATGGCCAGGGAACGCAGCTGTAAATAACTTTTTTGCCAAGTTAAATCAATTAGTACCATCAATTAAATTCACTATGGAAATGGAAAATGGTGGGTGCTTACCCTTTTTGGATGTCCTCATACGAAGAAATAGTAATGGGTTTAAATATAGTGCATATAGAAAACCTACTAATATTTCTTCCTATGTGCATTTCTATTCCGGACAAAGCGATAAGGTTAAGAAATCAGTGTTTTCACCCGTGTTTTTAAGAACATTACGTGTATGTAGCCCTGAATATATTGATGAGGAAATAGATAAGATTAGGAATACAGGCAAGAAGTTGAAATATCCTGACAGTGTATTAAACAATGCATTAGAAGCGGCAAAAGAGACTGTATCAAAACCAAAAAGAACTTTACAACACAAAAAATTTGCATGTACTGCCGTATACTAATAATATGAAAGATATCCCCCATCTTCTTAAGAATTTTGTTATTAGCGTCGCATTTAAGAACAATAAATCAATGAAACGTAATTATCAAGAACTCCCCCGACTATACGAAAGGGTGTGTATTTAAATTTCCATGTAAGTCTTGTGACAACTTCTATATTGGCCAAACGGGTAAAGCACTGGGAAAGAGAATAGAACAGTATAAAAAATGTGTGAGATATACACAGGGGAACAGTGGTGTTTTTGTACATGTTAGTGAGAACAATCATGCTATCAACTGGGAAGGGGCAAAAAGGATTGTATATTCTAATAGCGCGCTGAAAAGGAATATCATTGAATCTAGCCTTATAAAAGAAAGCTACAACCATAATATGAATATCAGTCAAGGGATGTATAAACTCGATCCTTTAATATCAAAAGAAATTTGTAAATTGTTTAAATTTCAAGGTAGGCAGTAGAGTTGTATGGAAATAAGATTATCATATTTGTAAACAGTACGGGGCAGCAGTGCTAATGAGTTTTCGAACCCCGCCCCCCTGCACCTGTCAGGTGTGGATCTGATGTTGCCTGTGGTCGGTATGTTTATCAGTATTGTCCCCTGAGAGTATATTGTGATTTTTAGCCAAAATGAGTTTTGAAGGCCACTCTTACCTTGACACCGGCCTGCGGGTGGATCTGTAGTCTCAAACGGTTGTGTATGTTTGTCAGTACTGTTCCAGCAGTGTGTATATATATTTGTGACTTCTAATGCTCTGTATCAGTCCTTCGTCAATGGCTTGGAAATAGAGTTGAAACCGGTCAGGACCTACACACCGTCTCTTATTTTTCACCTGTGGTAATGTGTGATAAAAGAATCACGTACAAAAGTGATTATAATCATATATATATATATATATATATATATATATATACATATATATTATATATATATATGTATACATGTGTATGTATATACATACTGTATATACATATTTATGTATGTATGTATATATATAGTATATATACACACACACACACACACACACACACACATATATATATATATATATATATATATATATATATATATATATATATATATTTGTATAGATGGAGATAGATAGATAGAAGTTTATTGACCACAACATAATACAATTAAAATAGACAGACAGCTAGAGAGAGAGAGAGAGAGAGAGAGAGAGAGAGTATGGTAGCTATTTGACACCTCAGATTTTGGTTTGGATTGCTTACCATGGCGGTCTGAATAATGTTTGTTTTCCATTAGCTTTGTGGAGCACAGTATTACGAAACTTCAAGTAAATACTCCGTAGTTTGAATTCATCTTTCTCTCAAGATATACGCAAAGAACATTGGCGAGGTCGCGCACCGTTAGTGTCCATTACATTTGCGGAGATGAGGCACTAGCGAGAAAGGATTGATTGTAATGCACTAAGAAGTTAATTAGAACGACGTCATTCGAGAAACGATCGCACAAGGAGAATCATATGCGAGGTACAGTCACTCTAAAAGGTCTTGCAACATGTTCCAGAATTTTGCGTTCGCCTAACAATAATTTATCCGCTTTGTATACACAAGGAAATATGCTTTTCATATTCGATTTTGGTTATTGATCATACGGGTGACAATATAAAAAAGAAAATTACACAAAACTAATGTACCAAGTCTGTAATTAGTAAAATATACTATTCTCGAATGTATACTCGTATATCCATGTGAATGAAGGAAAATAATAGTATTAGTAATTATTAACTGGTTAAAAGTTGTTTTCAACCTTCGTAGGACATGGTCGCTAGGGCGAGAATATCTGCTTTTGACCACCAAAGGGTTAAAGTTTAGCTACAGTGGGAATTTCAACGGCGGAGGGGGGGGGGGGCAAGCATCAGACTGGGGGTCCTGGGCCCCCGGGCCCCACCATAGCGACGCCACTGATCCTTAAAGGATCTGAATGTTAGTTTTACCCTAAAGACATACAGTAGTTTGGGACTCACATAATATATGCCTTTGTCCGAGATACTTATGCACACTATCTCCATAGGGTGTGGGAGAAGGTAGCGCCGTCAGTGCGCCTTACGAGGTGCAATTTAGGCATTACTAAAGTGGGTTGCAGCAGCCCTTGATGCCCAGTCACTCTAACAGCTGGTATAGTGGTTAGTGTCGTGGCATGCCACTCAGATGTCGCGGGTTCGCGTCTCCCCCAGGGCGTTGAAAAATCACTGGCTCTGTATCATGATCAGTTACTGCTGCAGTATGGGGTCTGCAGTAGGAGGTTGCAACCATCATTCTTTGGAAGCATGAATTTCTAGTCATGTGTGCCTGTTCCATGTGAAAAGTTTTTATATACTGAAATAATAATAATAATAATATTTCTTTGTGCAACTTTGAGGTTTTCTCCTTAGTTCCACCTTTGGAGCCTTGTACTTCTTCTTCTCCTTTATTTTCTGGATTTCTTTTGTCTTTTTGTCTAATTGGAACCACACAGAGCAATATACTCAAGATCATCGTCTTTACTTACATTTAACTGACAGAAGACGTCTTTCTCTCTCTCTCTCTCTCTCTCTCTCTCTCTCTCTCTAAATTACGACTTAGCTCTCCCCAATTGAATATATAATCATCCATTGTCAAAAGCCGATTAATTCAAAGATGCAGTACGTACAATGCAGCTATGAGAGAGAGAGAGAGAGAGAGAGAGAGAGAGAGAGAGAGAGAGAGAGAGAGAGAATGGCAGGTGATCGCAACTTATTGATAACGAGTGCTTTAATCAGGGGAATCCTATCCTATCTAATGAGGGCTGTCACACGTTAACGAATGATTCCAATCGCTTTCGCAAGCAACAGTCCCTTCAGTTATAAAAGTGAGGCCAATAAATGATGCATGGTTCAATTCAATTAAGACGGCGGGGGCACGTGAGGGGTACCTTGGAGGGGGCTGGGGTATTGTGGGGGGCGTTGGTAGGGGCTCTGGTGGCGTAAATGCATCTCACCCCAATGTCCATCTCGGGACTTTTGGACACTGACCATAAATCAAGATGGAATTAATGAATCCTCCCGGACATCCATTCTCATGGCGGACGTGGGAATGGCCACCTGAGGAAGGTGCAACATCAACTCTGAAAGGGAGGAAAACTCTAGATGGGAGGAAGAGATTCTCGGCCCCAATAGCACTGAAGAAAATGTCACTTAAGTGGTGACAGAGAGAGAGAGTCACTGAAATACGGCAAGTATTCGAAAGTATTCAAATTCACTAAACATTATCCTTGCCTGCAATGAATAGCGGGTACCGTTCAGGATTTTTGGAGGAGGAAGTAGAAGATTTGGGGAGCCACGATCTAGATGGGATGGAACAGGTTTCTGAAGGCAAGGACCTTAATTCACGGGATACCGAAGAGCACAAGTTCTTGATGTCGTGGAAGTTGTCTGCACTGTGGGTTCATCCTGGTTTTGATTTAAGAACTAGATTTATTTTCTAAACATTCAAATTCGTAATTCCATATGTCATATACCTCAGTTGTCACAAGAGCCTGTGAATCGCGTCAAGCTTCACCATTTCGCAGTGACTGAGTGGAGTCGTGATCTCGAGAATCAAATTGTGTGATAAAAAAAAATAAAAAACAAAACAAGCAAAAAATGCACCGAAGTCTCTTCGGCGCAATCGAGTTTTCTGTTCAGCGTATAATGCTGTGTGAAACTCTCAGCCGCGGCCATGAAACTCTCCGCCGCAGCCCATGAAACTTTCACCCATGGCTTATGAAACTCAGCCGCTGCCCATGAAACTTTCACCCACGGCCCGGTGCCAGAGTTACAATCTAGGCTAACTTTTACCTTATATAAAATAAAAACTACTGAGGAGGCTAGAGGGCTGCAATTTGGTATGTTTGATGATTGGAGGGTGGATGATCAACATACCAATTTGCAGCCCTCTAGCCTCAGTAGTTTTTAAGATCTGAGGGCGGACAGACAGACAGACATACAAACAAATAGCCATCTCAATAGTTTTCTAACCTGCTTTGTTTTATGATGCGAGTCTGTTATCACTTCAAAGACGTCTATAAACTCCAGCTCTCCCGAAAAGGATTTAACTTTTAGGTCAAACCATCTCTCAATCAGAGACGAAGATATATAACACCTTCTTCTGGAATCTCATGCAAAAATATTTCTGTACTTCAAAATGAGTCGCGTTCACGGAAAACTAAAGGGAAGTTAATATGTTCCATAAAACTCCATTCATCTCCTCTTCTTGTTTAGTTTTCTGTAAAAGAAAACTGTTGTGCCGGCTTTGCCTGTCCGTCCGCACTTTATTCTGTCCGCACTTTTTTGTCCACACTTTTTCTGTCCGCCCTCAGATCTTGAAAACTACTGAGGAGCTAGAGGGCTGCAAATTGGTATGTTGATCATCCACCCTCCAGTCATCAAACATATCAAATTGCAGCCCTCTAGCCTCAGTAGTTTTTATTTTATTTAAGGTTAAAGTTAGCCATAATCGTGCCTCTGGCAACAATATAGAACAGGCCACTACCAGGCAGTGTTTAAAGTTTCATGGGCCGCAGCTCATACGCCATTATACCGAGACCACCGAAAGACAGATCTAATTTTGGTGGCCTTGATTATACGATGTTCAGAAAATCGATTGCGCCGAAGAAATTTTGGCGCATTTTTAACTGTTTTTTGAACCAAATGTGTATGAGTTTCTGTACCCATGAAGCAAAATGGGCCATAATCGTTTCATAAATCTTGCTGCCTCACTGCATAATCCCACCATAGCGAAGAAGATATATCCTTTCTCATATGCAGGAAGTCAAACGCAGTTTTATAAAGACCAAAGGTTCCTGAAACACCTCAGGCAAACTGTGCGCTATTAGACAGATAAGGCCGGGTCTCGGTTCATACAGAGCGTTATGTAATACCTGCAAGAGAAATTTTTCACGGAATATCTTGCTGAACCAAACTCGCTGTGTATCCAAAAATTGCTCCCCCTGTAGCGACGATAGTCGGTAATACCATTTTCGGACTTGTCTTCGTCCAGTCCGGGTCCAGCCTCTTTCACCGCTGGTCCCTGTGCACCTGTTTGCAGAAGGAAGGTAACTAACCTATTTTAAATTAACATAAAATACATAAATTCACGGTCGAAATAGCAGTTTTATCATACCATACCAGTGGTTCTTTATTCGCATTAGACTGCCAATCTTCTTATCTTCTTGTTTTCTATAACTTTGTCAATATATATATCAATTTCCAGTTTATCACCAAGTGCAAATATGTCCTTTTTACCGCCTATAAAGCATTTTGTAGCAAAAACTGTATCAGAGGTAACACTAAATCATAAAAATAAATTATTACCGTCTTCGATTGAACATTTCAAACCATTTCTTACTTTCATGAAGGAACTGTAAAAGATCGTATGATACTTTATAAGCTCATTTTCCAAAATGCTTCTTCAAAAAAAAAAAAAGGTACATTCATGTTGGTAAACACAGGAGCACTTAGGATACCATCACGTCACCGACACATCACGTCACGTCACCGTCACATCAGCCGTGCTTTGTGTTCACAATCCCGTTCAGTTCAGTTCGTGCCCAGCCGCAGCGACTCACGTCACGTCACGTCACGTCAGAATATTCTTTCCAAGAAAACGTGTCGTGATGTGTCGGTGGATGCCGTGTGCTTGATGGTGACGTTACGTGTTGGTGTGACCAAGTCCATTTGATTACATGTAAGAAATTCTCACGTACTTTGACGTGACGTGATGTTATGTGAATCAGCCTTTACGGCTTTATAGCCGTTATTTTTCATAAACAATAGGTTTTTTAGAACTATCGTATTGGCTTTCCGCGTATTCCACAATACTCTCATAGTCAATAAGCACCTGCAGCCTTCATGGAAAGTCTTACAATGATTTAGAATATTTTGTAAACCTCACAAATCTTATATGTTTTATTTTCTGACCTTTTACTGTTTTACCATTTTTGTAATCCATCAGCTTCTTGGAATTGCTGTTCTGTTATGGAAAGTAGCCAGTTTCCAAGATTTTTAGGTTTTTAGTTTTCTGAAAAGAAAACTATTGTGCCGGCTTTTTCCGTCCTTCCGCACTTTTTTCTGTCCCTCAGATCTTAAAAACTACTGAGGCTAGAGGGCTGCAAATTGGGATGTTGATCATCCACCCTCCAATCATCAAACACATCAAATTGCAGCCCGCTAGCCTCAGTCGTTTTTATTTTATTTAAGGTTAAAGTTAGACATTTTCTATCTATTGTATAAGTGTTAAAGGTAATGGGACAGGTAATCTTATGCCCTTGTCTAACAAAGGTGCCCGAAGAATGAAATGCGGGAAGAATGTGGTGGAATATTTAGATGGGAGAGTGACTGGTTTGGTGGGAAAGTGGAACCGAGATGAGATTCTATCATGTCAACCTGGCTGTTAGATAAAAATTTATGGTGGGAGATTTGTATGAAAAGTTAGTGCAAGGAAATTGAATATAGTAGCAAAATCATAACATAAAAATTAGTTGTGAAGAGAGTGCAGAATTGGTCTTGTACATATATATATATATATATATATATATATATATATATATATATATATATATATATATATATATATATATATATATACACTTACCACTGCACAGAGGTGTAAATGAACAATAAATTGCAAGCCTAAACGAGGCATCCCAGCCCCCGATTACTTTCACGTCCCATCTGCACCTCAAGCCCATTTCGATAAAGAGTAAATCTGCGAGATAAAATCTCCTAAACAAAATCTAAAACGAAGCCACCAAAATAAAACCACCAAAACAAAAATAAAAGGGGGAGGGAAAAAAGGATAAATAACCGAGATAAGAAATAAACGACGTGGCCAAAAAAAAAGAAAGAAAAAGAAAGAAGTTGGGAAGGACCGCTTTAGTGGAAGTTAAACTAATGTTGTTGCCCGACCACATTATACTTTTATTACGCGGGTGAATAACAACATTCCGGAACCAAGACTGCCTTCATTTACCATTCATGAAGCAATTTCAGCCCAGGCGCCAAATCAAATTTATAGAGCAAGTGAAGGCTGGTTGAATAATCATAAACAGCATCCTCCTCCTCCTCCTCCTCCTCCTCCTCCTCCTTCTTCCTGACAAACCACAACCTCCTTTTCCTATTCTTTCCGCCCACCCGAATTTCGTTCCTGGTCCCTAACCGAGGTAGGAAACTACGAGAAGAGGACACTTTTTTTCCTAAGGATCCATTTTGAAAGGATCCTGCATATACGAGTACATGTATGTGCAAGGATCCCTTTGTAAGGACTCGCTGTGGATTGGGTTTCACTATTGAACTGCATTATATAATTGTGGACAAGGTCAACTAACAGTCCAGTTAGGATCATAGTGAGTCCGTGTGCAATGCTAGGGGTCCTTTTCACAGATAACACAAGAAAACTTTGAAACTCTACAAGATATACGACTGCTCCTTACAGTTGAAGATAAAGTTTCTTCGGTGCTTTTAGTATCCTTTGGCCCACCAGTGTCTGAGCTCTTTTTAATTTAATTCCAGTAACAATTAGCCTGCATATTTTGTTAACTCTTCTTGGTGTTTTGCCTACCTGTATGCACTCATAAAGACTGCTGAAATCAGTGTTCGGTTCCCTCCATTCTTCACTTTTGTGGGCCAAGAAATTCCAGGTCTCTTGAGAAGGTTGTTGAAGTGGGTTTTTCTTAGAGGTCGTGGCTTTTCCACAAATGACGCAAGCTACATCATGGTCTGTCTCTGCAAATTTACTTGCTGATTCAGGTGGTTCTGCTACAAAATTGTCAGTTCTCTTTTTGTGTGAAGAGGGTCCAGGAACTGCGTCATACATCATTTATTCTGAAATAGGAAAACAAAGTTAGAATTTTTTCTTCATATATTTCTTTTCTGACAAAAAAGTTTTTTGTAGTGATTTACATGCTCTGTATGAAAATATTAATGCGATTGAGAAAGAAAAAATTAAGAAAAAGGCTTAATTGAGTTCTGGTTGTTTTGATGCTTATTTTTCATGACGGCGTCCAAATGACTCGATTATAAGAGAGACTCCCAAGCTAAAATTCTTCAGAATGACGTCATATATGAAATCCAAACATTAAAAAAAAGGTTCCCTCACATTGCACACGGGCACCTACATTCTGACTGGGCTTTAAATCCGACAGCGAAATTTAAATGTCCAGTGCGGCATAATACATCTCCTAAATAAAGCCTGCTTGTTGTGCCTCAGTGCTTTCGCTAAGGAGTAAACACACATACAATATAAAGCCTGCCGTGCCTCAGTGCTTTTGCAGAGGTATAAACGCATACAAATAAAGCCTGCTGTGCCTCAGTGCTTTCGCAAAAGCAAAACACACATACAAATAAAGCCTGTTGTGCCTCAGTGCTTTCGCTAAGGTATAAACACATACAAATAAAGCCTGCTGTGCATCAGTGCTTTCGCAAATGTATAAACATACACAAATAAAGCCTGCTGTGCCTCAGTGCTTTTGCAAATGCATAAACACACATATAAATAAAGCCTGCTGTGCCTCAGTGCTTTTGCAAATGTATAAACATGCATACAAATAAAGCCTGTTGTGCCTTAGTGCTTTCGCTAAGGTATAAACACGCATACAAATAAAACCTGTTGTGCCTCAGTGCTTTTGCTAAGATATAAACATGCATACAAGTAAAGCCTGCTGTGCTTCAGTGCTTTCACAAATATATAAACACATACAAATAAAACCTGCTGTGCCTCAGTGCTTTTACAAATGTATAAACACACATAAATAAAGCCTGCTGTGCCCCAGTGCTTTCGCTAATGTGTAAACACGCATACAAATATAGCCTGCTGTGCATCAGTGCTTTCGCAAATGCATAAACATACACAAATAAAGCCTGTTGTGCCTCAGTGCTTTTGCAAACTTATAAACACACATAAAAATAAAGCCTGCTGTGCCTCAGTGCTTTCTTAAATTTATAAACACATACAAAGAAAGCCTGCTGTGCCCCATTGCTTTCGCTAAGGTGTAGACACACATACAAATAAAGCCTGCTGTGCCTCAGTGCTTTCACAAATATATAAACACATATAAATAAAGCCTGCTGCGCCTCGGTGCTTTCGCTAAGGTGTAGACACACATACAAATAAAGCCTACTATGCCTCAGTGCTTTCACAAATATATAAACATACATACAAATAAAGCCTGCTGTGCTTCAGTGCTTTCACGAAGGTGTAAACACACATACAAATAAAGCCTGCTGTGCTTCAGTGCTTTCACGAAGGTGTAAACACACATACAAATAAAGCCGACTGTGCCTCAGTGCTTTCGCAAATGTATAAACGCACATAAATAAAGCCTGCTGTGCCTTAGTGCTTTCGCCAAGGTGTAACCATACTTACAAAGAAAGCCTGCTGTGCCTCAGTGCTTTTGCTAAGGTATAAACCCACATACAAATAAAGCCTGCTGTGCCTCAGTGCTTTTGATAAGGTATAAACACACATAA
>NC_089773.1:1827500-1872500 GCF_040412425.1 Macrobrachium rosenbergii
AATTAATGAAGCAGTCCTTCTGACTCAAAGAACGAGAGGCTCTCTCCACCATATTGACTCACTTCAAGGCAAATAGACTCTGGGTCAGATGAGTAGGAATTTCAATGAAGCTTTCACTTGCGTCGGCAAACGGACGGTTCGACATTTTCATATTCATCATTGGGGCAGTCGATGGTGCTTATGGAACGGGAAAAATCAGGGAAAGGGACCTTTCAAAAGGAAGTGCTGACAGGGTTTTTTTTTACATGAAAAAATATCCCTGGATTCGTTTTTATTTCTATGTAAAGGATAACTATTGTGCCGAGTTTGTCTGTCCGACCGCACTTTTTCTGTCCGCACTTTTTTTCCTGTCCGCACTTTTTTTCCTGTCCGCACTTTTTTTTCCTGTCCGCACTTCTTTCTGTCCGCGCTTTTTCTGTCTGCCCTCTGATCTTAAAAACTACTGAGGCCAGAGGGCTGCAAATTGCTATGTTGATCATCCACTCTAATCATCAAAAATATCAATTTGCAACGCTCTAACCTCAATAGTTTTTATTTCATTTAAGGTTAAAGTTAGCTATAATCATGCTTCTGGAAACGACATAGTACTATGCCACCACCAGACCGTGGTTAAAGTTTCATGGGCCGCGGGTCATACAACATTATACCGAGACCACCGAAAGATAGATATATTTTCGGTGGCCTTGATTATACGCTGTAGTAGCGACTGTACAGAAAACTCGATTGCGCCGAAGAAACTTCGGCGCATTTTCTACTTGTTTTTTATTTACTTCGATCTCATGGCAACTATGTTGGAGTTAAATTTGCTTAGAAATATTTCAATAAATTTTCACCTTCTTGGGAAAAAGTTACTTAATACAAACTTACATTTAAATACTTTCACATCTCACTTCCAGAGGTCTTTATAGGACTGTAGAACAGTCTCCGTACTGAGGAAGTTGTGCAATAGGAACCTCAAAAGTTCAAGCGAAGATGTAATGCATTACTACCCTAGAGCAGTTCGCCTTTTATTTTAATAAAATTTACTTACATTTTTATCTATTTATTAATATGTTAATTTCTGTTTTCTTTTCCAATGACTGGTCTCTTCTCTCTTGTATCTGCTATAAGCTTCTGTTGCCCCTTTCAGATGAACAAATTCTTTAGACGCTTGAATTTCAAGTCAGTGGCCCCTTTGGAGGGCTTGTTCCAAGTGAATTGGGTTCATCTCCTGAATAATAATAATAATAATAATAATAATAATAATAATAATAATAATAATAATAATAATAATAATAATAACAAAATTATATATTAAAATTTGAAAACAACAGTATATACAATTTTTTGAAGAGAGTCAGCTGCTTCAGTCAATTCAAGTATTCCGCTTGATTTGTATACTGTGTCCTCTTTGAGAAATTAGAGAGGACATGACAGGTACCCTCCCCATCTTGCCACTTGCAGTGGACACCTCTTCTAATGTCCGTAAGGTGGGACACTACACCTCTAATAAATGCCGCACAATCGAGGGGACCAGTTTAGCATTTTGATTGGGTGATTGATTTTATACCTGCTAAAGTTATCGAAGACATCTAATTTATAACCCAGGTAATTGACAGCACTTACCTGGGATTCAGTCTTCAACTGAATGCTCCTAACTGCTAACTACAAGAGTCAGCATGATTAAAGAACCCTGGACTACCTGCTATAATCTATATACTATGTTCTAAGTTACAGCAGTCAGATTTACCAGTCATTGAACAAGGAACCGATTGAAGCATCTTTGTGACTTCTTCAAGTCACTAAATAACTCATATTCCACTGAAAAAAGATGTTGTAGAGTAGGCTAGCGAGGCTTCTGATTACCATTGTTAGTAATTACCTAAGACGCCTACGGCGACGCGATGAAAAAAATCCAGTGCGCCATTAATTTCTCAGGTGAGCCGATCTTCTTCTTTGGGTCTACGGCAGTGGTTCTCAAACTGGGGGTGATTACCCCCGTGTGGGTAATGAAGATGTTTCGGGGGGTGGGGTAACGAGGCACTTTCTAAAATTAACAGTTCTTTGGAGTCAAATTCAGCGAGTTTATAAATAATAATAATAATAATAATAAAGAAATTAATTAATAAATGAATTAATTAATAAATAATACAGAAGCAAATAGATTAATGCACCAATGATGTCTTTATTTTCTATTAATTACCAAAGAAATAATGCTTTAATTCCAATGTGTAATAGAAGGAACAATGCTTTAAGTTTAATATTTTGTCAAAGGAACAATGTCTAAAATCTAAATTCTTTATTTCTGAAGACTTGAGTAAAAGCAAAATGAATTTCTCACATATAAAACGCATCAGAAATTAAGCATTCCGATATTTTTCTTTCCTTTATATTACAACTTCACATAACTGAAGAGGAATGGGGCAGGGGTCATGGGGATCTATCACACCACTGCCCCCGGGGGTAGCTAACGGTACCAAAACATTTGAGAACCACTGCTCTATGGAGTACCTGGAGTAACAGTTAGGAGTATAATGCCACAACACCTTATACTGAATATTCGAGTTATCTGCTTCAGGTAAAATTTATGTGGCTTTATCTAAACAAAGCTTCAAGCAACGAATGAAAGAAGTGCAGAGGAAAAGAGAGAAATCAGAGCCATGAGTCATTGCTCCATCGCTTTTAAAGGATGAATATAGACGGACACCATATTCACAAAACATTCCAAGGCCTGGAAGTGCATGGCAGTAACATTCAAGAAGCTGAGCACTATAGGAGGGATTTCTGGGAAACCACAACAGAGCAAAGCTGTTATAAACGAGGACATTAAGTACTTTAATGCAAATGAATATTACACAGCGCCTCCCACCAGAATGTATATTTACTCTGCATCCAAAGTCCTCTTAGTGGTGCCCGTGATTGGGAAGGAGATGGGTAGAAAGGAAGGAAGACTTGCAACCTTAATATGTTGCGATGTGGTAATGGAGAATGCGACCTAAACAAACAGGCAGTCTGTTTATTCAAGTGATTAAGACATCCCGTCAATTAGCGCTGCCGGATTTCTGGCTGTCCTGCTCCAGAGCCTTGAGACGCGACCGCGGACGACCGCCAGTCGTGATTTCGAATTTCTGCTTCATTCGTTTCCTCTTTTTCCATGAATAACATCTGTATGTTACAGGCAGATAGCGAAACCGGGCATTTCACAAACTGCCTGAAATTTCAGGCAGATAGCGAACTGCACTTAGGGACATTTGATCCGCCCCAGGGGTTAGTACTAAACACGGCGAAACAGTGACTTAACTACGCTGTTTAGCCGTGTCTAGTACTAGCCCCTTAGGGGTCATATGTATTTCGCCGTGTTTAGTACTAGCCCTTGGGGGATCAAATGTCCTTAAGTGCATTTCTCTAACTGCCTGAATTTTCAGGCAGTTCGTGAAATGCCTGGTTTCGCTATCTGCCTGTAACAAGGGGAAACACACGGTCAGTCCAGCTTTCAGGGACACGTCAGTTTGGCCTTCGTCCGGCAAACTATTTATAAAGGAAAGAACCGACCTTTCAGAAGGTGAGATGAATGACAGAATTCTGAAAGCAAGCAGACTAACAAAATTGCCGTCCACACCTGATGTCGTATGTGCAGGGAATCGGTCTGAACGAAATAGATTAAGCTGCATTTGAATTTAGGCAAATATAGACATCGTTTCCATATTAATGCTTTGTAGGGATAGGAAGCTATTTCTGTTCAAAGAAATAATAAGTTACAATCATTTTTACGAGATGAATGCCTCCACTGCTGTTTGATAATATGCACATATTTTTTTTATTACTACACCTTTAATTAAGAATCCACCATCGGCTGTCACATAATGACTGTACTGGAGTATTCTAAACTTAATTTATGGAACAGGAGAATAATGATTGAAGAGGCAGGAATGAAGGAACATTTCAATATCCTGTTCAGTAAAACGCAGATTCTGGCTGCGATTACATCGCCTTACTTTTCCACCAAAATTACATGAAAATTTTACAACAGTACGAACTCAGACAAATAGAGCCTTCATTGTTAGCTCCGATTTGAAACTCGTTCATTAAATGATTCCACTGAAAGCACCCCAACCTGATTCACCATAGTGAAATTATCAGACCCTTTTTTTTACATGAGAAATGTCATCAGGAAGTTGTGTATCACATTATCAAAAAAATACTGCGTATAACAAATGACCTTTTCGTAGACATTGCAGCTTCCTAGTTCTCTAAATTTTATCAAAGATGTGCAAAGTTCATTGTCATTGGATTAGTTTTCATTCAGATATCACAAATGCATTTACAGTAAGAACCTTCAAGAGCTAATGATGTACTATTTCAATCAACCTCAATTCAGGTGTCCTATTTGTCGACCTGTTCGCTGTATGCGTTACGATGTATAGGATACAGTTGCCACAGAAATAGAATTTGGCACAAGTAAAGCAAAATTGAGTTTTTCAAAACCACCATTTTCATCCACAGTTAACAGATCTACCTAGGATCCTACCTTCACCGACAGGATGTTACAGAACCGTTATCCTGCTGCTAAGGTAGATTTGAACATCTAATCTTTGAATCTTCAGAGAAGATAAAGATAAACAACCGTTTAGATCAGTGGTTCTCAACCTGGGGAGCGCGCCCCCCTAGTGGGGCGTCAGCAATTTCCAAGTGGGGCGTCAGCCCTAGGGAAAAATAAAAAATTCTCTGATCATATTCGTTATTTTCTTAACAAGAGTCGCTAAGAAGCATTGTCAAGTATCTCACTAAGTCATCCCCAAAAGAATAAAAAAAAAACCTTCTCTTTCTCTTTTTTTTTCAATTTTCTTCAAATCTGGGGGGGAATTTTACTCGTAGATGCAAGGGGGGGGGGGCGGGGGCGTGGGGGGAAGGACCAGTTCTTAGAAGGGGCGTGGTAATAAAAAGGTTGAGAACCATTGGTTTAGAATGTTTCTTGTTTGACCGTGTGGGATTTTGCTTATTACTTCTTTGGCTCTTCGAAGGCCGTGTAGTTTTTATTAAGTTGTATGTATGTGTCCTTTTTACTCTCTTTGTGCTTATCTTTGAATGTGTTCTTGTTTCTTGTTGTTTGATAAGATTTATCGGTACTACTACGTCTTTAGATATTTCTTATATATGTATTGCAGTGTTCATAATCATAGTTCTTGGTTTCGGTTCTGTTATTATTATTATTATTATTATTATTATTATTATTATTATTATTATTATTATTATTATTATTATTATTCAGAAGATAAACTTCCTCTTCATATGGAACAAGCCTACAGGGGCCACTGACTTGAAATTCAAGATTCCAAAGAATATGGTATTCATTTGAAAGAAGTTACAGACGATGATGGGAAATATGGAAAGATGATTTCAGCAGTTACAAAGAAAAAAAAGATAAATATCAATTAATAGATGAATACATAAAAATGTAAATAGATTAGTACAATACAGAGTGAATTTTTTTAGGGCAGTAATGTATTGCATCTTCGCTTGAACTTCGGAAGTTTTAATTGCACAACATCCTCAGAAGGGAGACTGTGCCACAGCCCAACTGTGTGAGGATTAAAGGACCTCAGGAACTGAGAAGTTCGACAACGAGGCAAAACATTTACTGCACATTGGTGCTTCTGCTCTTCAGCAAATCTGGTCGCTCTCTCGGCAGGAAAAGAGGACCAGGGATCAGTTGTGACAGCGGAGGTTCTCTTTTGAAATACAACTTATGGAATATGAACAAACAACAGACCATCCGCCGATGGTCCAAGTACTGCTAGTGTTAGGAAACAGAAACCCACCACCAGGAAGGAAAGTAAAGTAAGTATACCTTAGTTTTACCAGACCACTGAGCTGATTAACAGAGCACATTAAGCTGCATTGTTAGAAAAGTTAAGTGCCCGCTGCCAAGTTTGACGAAGTTAAAACTATAAGGATTACGAAAGGGATAAAATTCTATTTTGATGAAATAAGTGCATTAGGATGATGAGCACTCGGCCTCAGAAATTCAGTTCAGGGTGAAGACAATCAATGCAGGATGGAGATGGCAGTCATTGGACGTTTCCTCTCCCTTCGCGTTGAAATTGCTGGTGTCCATTACCCTTTGGAATACGGAAATGTAGGCAATTATGTGTAAGGAGTTTCATTTTGAATTCTGGACGCAGGTACATCTTTACATGACAAGTTCCAGAGAGCTTCTTATCGGTAGTCTCGAAGGGGGTTCATCGTTCCAGAGGCGGCAGATAAAGGCCCTGTTGACTCTCATTATATTCATCCCAGTGTATGATGAATAATGAAGAATGAAGACCACCCGTTGGCCTCTAAATTTACACTTCTTTGGGTTTTCAGAAGTTGAGAAATAGCTCTATCAGGTGACGATCAGAGGGATTATTACGTATCTCTCCAGTGAGCTGGAAAGAGGCAATGTTGTTGTCTGTTTGTTCACTTGGTGTATATGTCAGCAGGATATCTCAAAAGAAGGCACACGGATCCTGATGAAATTCGGCATGTATACTCCCCTGGAGACCCTCTCGAGAATACCAACTTTTCGGAGAAATCGACTGGTCAGTAATGACTTGCTGTCAAGAAATCGTCACACCCATTATACACTATGGATGGTTTAAAGTTATGCCCATGTTTTACTGCATATTTGTTACACCCCTTCCATAGAGGTAACTTATAACAGTAACTACATGATTTTTAAGCTCATTACTATTATTATTATTATTATTATTATTATTATTATTATTATTATTATTATTATTATTATTATTCAGAAGAAGAAGAAGAAGAAACCTGTTCATATGGAAGAAGCCCACGACAGGGGCCACTGACTTGAAATTCAAGCTTCCAAAGAATATGGTGTTCATTAGGAAGAGGTAAGAGGAGGTAAGGGGAAATACATAAAGAATAGATCCCACTTATTAAAATAAATTAGTAAATTAATGAATAGATAAAAATGTATTAAAAATTAAAATGTATCATTTCTGACCTTTTATTAGAGATAATAAAAGGTGAAAGTCATCATAAACGTCTTGATGTTTATATCAGTTAAAAGTCTTCAAGAAGAACATATGAGAACTGGTACACTTCATCTGAATATTTCAGTCCAGAAGGTGGCCATAAGATCAGCTGTCAAGGTCAGATCTACTAATTGCTTCGGGCCTTAATGGTGTTGGTATGCTGTGTGTGGGGCCCTCTTGATGCCATTACAAGGAAGTAAAGGAACGGACTTAAACTGGCCAGAATTGCCATCATGTGTAATAGCCATTGACTCTGTTAATTCTCCTCTAGTTTGTAAGACCAGGAAATAGGTGCATGGATGGTTTCAGAAATAGAGATGACGTGTCTTTGAGTAAAAATAGTCCGCATCAAATCCCAAATCGCTTCACAGGAGAACGAATATTGAACATTCTAGACATGACAACGCAGAGAGAAAAAAAAAAACTCCTACAAGAACCGCTTTCCAAGCGTTATCCCTTTACATGCATTAAATTGGTTACTCCACTCCAGGGGAAAGGAGTGTCCTAACATTAAATGATAGACAAAATTTAGCCTTATTAAGTAAATCAGGGTGGTGTTCTTGAGACCAAAACCAAGCAACAAAGTAAAACCAGTTTTCTGCATAACTCTGCAGTTAACACCAAATCTTGTCAATACAAAAAGCTTGTGCTTGTACTCTGCAAGAACGTGGTTCTGGCAAACACAGTCAAATATTCAGTGGACTTGGATTCCCGGCAAGTTTTCCTTCATTATTGAATTCTCAACCGACAGCTTATACGAGGATGTAAAATGCAGATAATGAAACGGAGGCACACATAAATGTTGCGATGGAAATTAAAACGGACGTGTGCCACTTGCAGAAGGGAAAAGTTCGATTCAAGCCTCGAAAGTCTCCAGAGTAGAGCATCAGCTGACAAGTGCGTCAGAAATTCACGTGTGCTGTTGTGAAAATGGAAGAACAGGCGTCAAAGAATTTATGACAGAAAAGCACAGTGTCACCAATGAGAGAGAGAGAGAGAGAGAGAGCGGTGTAAGTTTTCATTTTTCCAAAGTCACCTAATCCGTTTTGTAAAATTAGTTCTGATTTTCCCACTAAAATTGATAACTCCAGAGACGACGAGCCAAAAAGAAGAAGAAGAAGAAGAAAAAGAAGAGAAAGTAGTGTAATGTAAATCTGTTATCAATTATCGTGACGTCATAGATTCCACTGGGTAAAATTATGTTCTTGATTTCGGTGCTATCAAGTCAGACCAACATTGTTTTTCTGGCGATAACTCAATAACCGACGAAACTAGAGAGAGAGAGAGACAGAGAGAGACAGAGAGAGAGATACCGTAATGCCAGTCTATTTTTAATTAACATACCTCCGTAGGGGGTTAGTGCCGTCAGTGCACCTATAAGGGTACATTGTAGGCATGCCCTCGGTCCCTAGCTGCAAACCCTTTCTTTCCTTTTACTGTACCTCCTTTCATATTCCCTTTCTTCCGTCTTACTTTCCACCCTCTCCTAACAATTGAGTCATAGTGCAACTGCTTTGAGGTTTTCCTCCTGCTATACCTTTCAGACTACTGTCAATTTCCGTTTCTGCGCTGAATGACCACGTAGGTCCCAGTGCTTGGCCTATGGCTTAAAGTCTATATCCAGTTCAATTCAATTCAGTTCAATTAACATACAGTTAACGAATCCGCTCGGCAATTTAGCCAGGACCTGATCAAGAACACAATTGCTCTGCAGTGAATATAGCTTTTGTATGCGGACATACCACTTGCGAAACTGTTATTCTCCATGTTTATGCAACACTGCTGTGTTGAAAGATCAAGATTCGAGGGGCATCATTTCTGCTAATGGCCCCCGTCCCTTCTTTTAGGCGGGTGGGGTGTTGTAAAGGGGGGGAGGGGTAGACGGCACAGGAGTCTTAATAATAAACCCTATCATTTCTTTTCGCTCAGCAAAGTCAGGAACCATTGGTCGGGCCAAACAGTCCTTGTTGGAAAGATCACCTAAAAAATGCCAGCGAACACTTTCATACAAGTGGTAATTCCATTTCACTGAAGCGGATAAATCAATCAAACCTGTTCAGTTGCTCAGTGATTATATTCATTTCTAATGGTCGGTCAGACTAATAATGTGTATGGGACACATTCGTGGTTTAAAAATATTTTTCAGAAAAAAATGCAAATGGAAACAGATGTCACAATAATTGCGAGTTGTCCTTTTTCTTGCAAGGGATTCCACTTCAGTGTCAGGCCATCGAACCGTAGCTAATGGACGGAATTTCATTTCGGTTGGAAGGAGGAAAAATAAACATCAAAAAGAAAATTAGAATACACGAGAGTTGAACATGATCACGAACTTCCTAGAACTTGAAATCTGCAAATAGGGAGAACTGTGTACCTTACAAAAACTTTCTTTAAATCCACACCATTATATACAACAATATACAAATCTTTTCTAGAGAGTGACCCCCAAGGGGTCTAACCCGGTATGTATGTATCCACCTTCCTTTGCGGCGTGTTTAGTACAAGCCCGTTGGGGATGACCGTAAAAACATAAATAAAAGACTGTAAATTCATAAAGATAATGACCTCCAAGAAATATTAGTCCTAGATAACGACCCTCGAACATTGTTGGGGGTCACTATCTAGGAAAGATCCACGTAAATATCATAAAGATAATGACCCCCCAGACATATTAGTCCTAGATAATGACCCTGAACTTTGTCTGGGGTCACTATCTAGGAAAGATCCCTGTAAATATCATAAAGATAATGACCCCCACGAAATGTTAGGCGTAGATAACGACCCCCGAAAACCCCCGTAAATATCATAAAGATAATGACCCCCAAGAAATATTAGTCCTAGATAACGATCCCCGAACATTGTTGGGGGCACTATCTAGAAAAAAATCCCAATATACATGCGTACAGTTTTATTGCAGTATGGAGTTTTAAACTCAATAAAGTAAGATTATGCCTTAAGCCAAAAAATTGGTGGGACGATGTACCGCATGGGAAAAGGATTTAAAATGCACACACACACAAGTGTAAACGTACATTCATACATGTAATTTTGCCATAGACTTTTTTTACAAAACGGAACAAGATTTGAGCTACAAGTATAAAATTGGGCGGAGCGACGTCCAACGCTGGAAAAAGGATTTCCCAATCCGCGCGTACAGCAAACAGGAACATTCATACATTCAATTTTATGATTGAGTTTCAGACTGACAGCCCATTCAAGAATGTAAAAATGCAGATAATAAAATGGGAGCATGTAAATGTTGCGATGGAAATTAAAATGGACGTGTGCCACTTACAAAACGTATTTCTGAGCCCCGGGCGAAAAAGTCCGAATCAAACTTCGCAATTCTCCAGAGATTACAGCATCAGCCCGACGTGCCCGCTTGTAAATGTGTCAAAAACAGCAAAAACAGCTGCGTATTGCCCTGAGTAAAATATCAAATGTAGCAGTAGAAATGACAGACAATCCTCTTTGCTACAGTGACAAGGGAGAGAGAGAGAGAGAGAGAGAGAAATATGCTTGCTTCTCTTGTGTTTGTAATGTGTATATATATATATATATATATATATATATATATATATATATATATATATATATATATATATATATATATTTATAATATATATATATATATATATATATATATATATATATACACACACATGCACATATTTGTATTTGTATATGGTGTCTGTGGTAATAATTAATATATATATCTTCATTACTCACAGTCTGTATAAATATGTACGATGCTTTCACAGAAATGGAAAAAAAATCGATGCTTGAAACACAGAAAACATGGCTATTGATATGCTTGAAAATAGGAATAAGAACGAAAATAAAGAAGAGAATAAAACCTGGAGCAATGAAAGAATGAAACTGGTGTATACATAAGATTCGCCGAGTTAATTGCAGGATCGATAAAGCAAAACACTGTATAATGAGACTTGGTACGTTTTGCTTGCGCGCGCGAGCGCCAGACTGGGGATTCTCAAGTACCAGGATTGATTTCAGTGCGCATGGTTGCATGTGAGTGCCAGTAATTGTCAGTGCCTCCTATTCAAATTCAACAGTAAAGAAAGCTCTTGTAGGAAATGCATTAGAAAGGATATATTTATGATTTTAAATAAATATTTTTTATTTTGGTTAGACCTCCGAAGGCTTTGAAAGTTAGACGGTGCTTTTATTTGTTCTGTGATAGCATTTCAGCTTATAATACATCAAATCGTGATGATTCTGGTAAATGGCTGCAAACAAAAACTGATGTTTTGTGCGTATCCTCAAAGTGGGATGATCCTGGAATCCCCATCAGGCCTTCTACTTCTTTTCACACCTTTGATGAACGTCATATTCTTTGGAAGCTTGAATTTCAAGTCAGTGGCCTCTTTGGTGGGCTCGTTCTGTATGAATAGGGTTCATCCTTTGAATAATAATAATAATAATAATAATAATATAATAATAATAATAATAATAATAATAATAATAATAATAATAATACCACTTTTCTGGGCCGCTTCAAGACTAGGGCTCATGTTGACTTGCAGGCTGAATGTAAACCAACCAACTAACAAACCCTTTTATGGGCTCCTTTGTGCCTTTTCTTCAGCCCAAAATTCTGGACACAATTGAAAGTGAAGATGACATGGCTAACCAGGTTCGCTTGAACACTACAACAAGTAAGATTTATTGGGCCCTATACTTTGTGGATGTAACTGGAGTTGTAGATTTCGGTCATCTCGAATGATACAAAGAAAAACATTGGCCGCAGACTTTCGCCATTTCTTAGCAATTCTTTCCCCAAAAGGCCCCTTCTCCATGCAAGTGCAGTACTACCTCCAAAACAGAATCACTAACTGCCAGTCACGAAAACCCACCCTCCATAAAATTTCCGCAAAAGTCCAAAACGACTCTTTGATTCATACAGCTGATAAACAGATAAACAAACAAACCAAACTAAAACGCAGCCTTCTTAGCAGAGGTAGTGATGAAAAGAAGTCAGCAGCCCTCAATGAGCAATTCTTCCTTGCTGTAACCAGAATATGCTGGAGGTTACCACTTCAGTTATCTTGTGAATTCATAACATGTTTCATGAAGGATGGCCAATCCAGGAGTTTTCTGCTCCCTAATTTGTGAGGGCTAGAATGAGGATGTCAATGATCGTCTTTCCAAGATGGTTTGAGATGGTGAAGGTTTAAATGCTGGTCATTAGATTTATCATAAACTGTAGGCCCTGTTGTCTTTTTTCTGTATTATTTAAATCAGTTATTTTTAGTGTTTTTGATAGCTCTTCAACATTTCAAAAATTTAAGTAAATAACTTAAATGGTTTATTTTTATGCATTTTTAATCCGTCGGTTAACCTTTTCATTTTATAGAATTTTTATTTATTTAAAAATCACGATATACACTTTTGGTATCGGTGACCTTTTATGGTGTAATTCTAAGTATAGACACAAAAATAAAATTTAGTGCCTTTCACCTTCAAAGCAAAACCACTCTCTGAAGATGCTTTCCCGCAGTTGCATATGTGAGGCATCATGTAGCACTGGTATAACAGGGGTGTGTCCCAGTGCAAGAAAGGGTACAGCAAAGCAAATAGTACTACGAAACATTAGGCTTTGTATTATTTACCAGATCCAAAAATAATATATCAGTTGTAAAAAAATCCGGATCTTTCCTAGATAGTGACCCCCAAGGGTTTTCGGGGGTCGTTATCTAGGACTAATATTTCTTGGGGGTCATCATCTTTATAATATTTACAGGAATCTTTCCTAGATAGTGACCCCCAAAGAGTTTTTGGGGTCGTTATCTAGGACTAATATTTTTGGGGGTCATTATCTTTATGATATTTACGGGGATCTTTCCTAAATAGTGACCCCCAAGGGTTTTCGGGGGTCGTTATCTAGGACTAATATTTCTTGGGGGTCATCATCTTTATGATATTTACAGGAATCTTTCCTAGATAGTGACCCCCCAAGGGTTTTTGGGGATCGTTATCTAGGACTAATATTTCTTGGGGTCATTATCTTTATGATGTTTACATGGGTCTTTCCTAGATAGTGACCCTAAGGGTTTTTGGGGGTCGTTATCTGGAACTAATATTTCTTGGGGTCATTATCTTTCTGATGTTTACATGGGTCTTTCCTAGATAGTGACCCCCAAGGGATTTTTGGGGTCGTTATCTGGAACTAATATTTCTTGGGGTCATTATCTTTATTATATTGACATGGGTCTTTCCTAGATAGTGACCCCCAAGGGTTTTCGGGGGTCGTTATCTGGAACTAATATTTCTTGGGGTCATTATCTTTATGATACTTACAGTGATCTTTTGTAGATAGTGACCCCCAAGGGTTTTCGTAGGTCGTTATCTGGGACTAATATTTCTTGGGGTCATTATCTTTATGGTGTTTACAGGGATCTTTCCTAGGTAGTGACCCCCAAGGGTTTTCGGGGATCATTATCTACGACTAATATTTCTTGGGGTCATTATCTTTATGATGTTTACACGGGTCTTTTCTAGATAGTGACCCCCAAGGGATTTTTGGGGTCGTTATCTGGAACTAATATTTCTTGGGGTCATTATCTTTATGATGTTTACATGGGTCTTTCCTAGATAGTGACCCTCAAGGGTTTTTGGGGCTAGTTATCTGGAACTAATATTTCTTGGGGTCATTATCTTTATGATGTTTACATGGTTCTTTCCTAGATAGTGATACCCAAGGGTTTCGGGGGTTGTTATCTGGAACTAATATTTCTTGGGGTCATTATCTTTATGATATTTACAGGGATCTTTCTTAGACAGTGAGCCCCAAGGGTTTTTGGGGTCGTTATCTAGGACTAATATTTCTTGGGGTCATTATCTTTATGGTGTTTACATGGGTCTTTCCTAGATAGTGACCCCCAAGGGTTTTCGGGGCTCGTTATCTATGACTAATATTTCTTGGGGTCATTATCTTTATGGTGTTTACATGGGGCTTTCCTAGATAGTGACCCCGAAGGGTTTTTGGGGGTCGTTATCTGGAACTAATATTTCTTGGGGTCATTATCTTTATGATATTTACATGGGTTTTTCCTAGATAGTGACCCCCAAGGGTTATTGGGGTCGTTATCTGGGACTAATATTTCTTTAGGGTCATTGTCTTTATGATATTTACAGTCTTTTGTTCATGTTTTTATGGCCATCCCCAACGGGCTTGTACTAAACACGCTGCAAAGGTGGATATACACCCCCTTTAGGGGTCACTATCTAGGAAAGATCCAAAAATCTTAATGCCATGAAGCGTTTTGAAATTATGTGAAGTCATTGTCCAAAAAAATTAATGAAATCCTTCATCATGAGGGATGAAACTTGGAAGAGGTTCTCACTTTGACAGTCGAAGTGACCTCATAAAATTACTGAATATAATTTAAATAGTAAATGAAATAGTCACAAAGTATATTGAATCCGTCTATAAACAAGTAAAAATGCGCAAAAGTTTCTTCGGCGCAATCGAGTTTTTTCTGTACAGCTTATAATCCTGTATGAAACTCTCAGCCACGGCCCATGAAACTCTCGGTAGCGGCCCATGAAACTTTCAGCCACGACCCGGTGGTGGCCTGTATTGTTGGACCTATAATGGTACCAGACGCATGATCATAGCTAACTTTAACCTTAAATAATCAAAACTACTGCGGAGGCTAGAGGGCTGCAATTTGGTATGTTTGATGGTTGGAGGGTGGATTACCAACATACCAATTTGAAGCCCTCTAGCCTCAGTAGTTTTTAAGATCTGAGGGCGGACAGAAAAAGTGTGGACGGACAGGCAAATGGCCATCTCAATAGTTTTCTTTTACAGAAAACTAAAATGACATGCAGACATAATACTTTGTTTTAATATATCTGCCGAATAGCTTTTGTAACAGAACTGCAGATGAGTAGAAGCAACATCTGTTGAACTGCGTAGTTCTAAAATTTGAATAGTGCATTGTGAAATAGGTACCTTAAACTTTGAGAAGAGGAACTACATGTTTACATAGTTTCTCATGGATTCTTTTTTATTTGGAGCGTCATAAGTAGACTTTGATGTGTTTCAAAATATTTATGTGACGTTCTTACTGGAAATAAACCCTTGATAAAAAGTATGTCAACAGCAGAAATAAATGCCAGAGTTTACATGAAACAAACTAATGTCCTGCTTCTAGTTGTTCTACTGGATAGTCTCTCCTAGTTTCTTGTTATTTTCCAGTGGTACATGTCTAGGAGACGTACTGTTTTATTCTTTCACTTGCGTTGGTCCAGGGTGATAATTGGAAAACAATTATGTTAGATCTGCTTCTGCTCTACATGGATCGAAGAACTGCCGTTCTGGAAGTTTGCTGCTTTTATACAGTGTTCTGTGAAACGCCCTGTATTTTCGATTTCCTGCTTTGGCCGTACCTGTACTGTATAAGCTTATTTTTTCTTAATTATCACACAATAGGTGTCATCGTCCTGTCAAAAATGACATCTGTGAAAGTAATTTTTCAGTTGCTTCTTACTTGTGATAAATTAATATATATTACCTCGTTTAAGATTTTGGGACAGTTCAGTGTTTGTATATTTCTCGTAGACTACCATGATAGCTGGATCAAACTGCGTTTCTGTATCCGGGCTTGTTATTACTCGATGCAAATGTACTGCAATAACTAAGGAAAGAGTTTGTGTGGCACAGCGAAAGACGCCGCACACAAAAAAAGTCCGAGAAGTCCAGCATTAAGAAACAGTGCGAGGGTCTTTTCATGTGCCAAGTGTCCCTTTAACGAAAGCAATGGCGTCCTCCATCACCCCGGACACTTCTTAAGCAACCAGCAGCCAGTTTGCTCCATTTCCTGTACTGCGAGTTATTTCCTCTGCCAAGAGGGTTTGTGAATGGTGCTGAAGACACAAAAGGCAGTGATAAATGTCCCCTTCAGACACTTAAGTACTGGTACGTGGGCTGTTGGAGTTTGAATGCTGGCGGAGATTATTTTGAGTCGGCTCTTGCTGTTGTCTTTTCTTTAAGGACCAGACTGTAGATTACTTTAAGGGAGCACGAAGAGGAGAGATAACCCAAGTTTCTCTATTAGAAAAAAACCATATCTACAGACCTCATAAAATAAAATGCGTTTTTAAGCATTTCAACGTCTTCCTGAAATGTCTGAATGACTTAACTTTTCCTCTTAAAAAGGACTCAGAGTAATTTTTAGTTTTCTGAAAAGAAAACTATTGTGCCGGCTTTGTCTGTCCATCTGCACTTTATTCTGCCCGCCCTCAGATCTTAAAAACTACTGAGTCTACATGGCTGCAAATAGGTATGTTGATCACCCACCCTCCAACCATCAAACATACCAAACTGCAGCCCTCTAGCCTGAGTAGTTTTTATTTTGTTTAAGGTTAAAGTTAGCCATAATCGTGCTTCTGGCAACAATGTAGGATATGGTTAAAGTTTCATGGGCCGCGGCTCATACAGCATTATACCGAGACCACCGAAAGATAGATCTATTTTCGGTGGCCTTGATTACGCGCTGTACAGAACACTCGATTGGGCCGAAGAAACTTCGACGCATTTTTCACTTGTTAAGTAAGGAGACAGCGTTAGCTGGGCAATTGTATTGGGCACTGGTATCCCAATGGATTCTGATTTATAAGCTTCATGTTCATAAAATGACTTTCAAAGTTAATATATCTTCTTTACTATCACTGGAAGCTTTGGACAATGTCCTTCTAAAGAAAGATTTGTGATGGAACAAATCATTGTTTTCACCTTAGACCTACTGTACAGTACATCGCGTCTTGAGAAATCTCTTTGTTTCTTTTTGAGAAAAGGCTAAAAATTAATAGCTGTCGCGTAGAGACGTATCCCCAAAACCAATAAAGGTCATAGTAATGTCTTCCACAGACAACCGTATGTTTTATGTTCCGAGAGAAATAAAACAAGTAAAAAATGCTCCGAAGTTTCTTCGGCGAAATCGAGTTTTCTGTACAGCGTATAATCAAGGCCACTGAAAATATATCTATCTTTCGGTGGTCTCGGTATAATGCTGTATGAATTGGGGCCCATGAAACTTTAACCAACGTCCCGATGGTGGCCTATCCTATATCGTTGCCAGACGCACGATCATGGCTAACTTTAACCCTAAATAAAATCAAAACTACTGAGACTAGAGGGCTGCAATTTGGTATGTTTGATGATTGGAGGGTGGAAGATCAACATACCAGTTTGCAGCCCTCTAGCCTCCTCAGTAGTTTCTAAGATCTGAGGGCAGACAGAAAAAAGTGCGGACGGACAGACGAAGCCGGCACAACAGTTTTCCTTTACAGAAAACTAAAAATTAGAATTGCATTACAGTTCTGTGTGATGCATCTCACAAAAAGCACTAATTGTCTGAAAAGCTAAATAACTCGCTTTATTTTTTATGCTTTTTCTGTTGTAAATGTGTATAATAAATTTACTTGGAAAGGCTTTAAATATGAATAAAATACTCTCATCTCTTTGTGGCGCATATTGCAAGAATCACTAAACAATTATACAAATGTCAGGAAAACATTGTATATATATTTTTTGCATGTGTGTGGAAGTATGTTTGATGTGTACCTGTCACAGTTTATGCTTCTGTCTAATTTCTTTATGCGTCTGTATCTTTGCTTATTTATTCTGTATCATTGCTTATTTATTTTTTATCACTGCTTATTTAATCTGTATCATTGTTTGTTTATTCTGTATCATTGCTTATTTATTCTGTATCATTGCTTATTTATACTTATCATTGCCTATTTATTTTGTATCGTTGCTTATTTAGTCTGTATCATTGCTTATTTAATCTGTATCATTGCTTATTTAGTCTGTACCTTGCTTATTTATACTTATCATTGCTTATTTATTTTGTAGCATTGCTTATTTATTTTGTATCATTGCCTATTTATTCTATATCATTGCTTATTTATTTTGTATCATTGCTTATTTATTCTGTATCATTGCTTATTTATTCTGTATCATTGCTTATTTATTCTGTATCATTGCGTATTTATCCTGTATCATTGCTTATTTATTCTGTATCATTGCTTATTTATTGAAAGGCTTTAAACTTCTGCGTGACATCATAAAATCACCGAACGAACAACAACAAAACAAAAAATGCCAAGCGACCTTTTTTATATTCTTACGTATTTTATGTATTTTTACGTATTTGTTACAGTCTGTTATTGTGCCTAAAAAGGTCAGGGGCCATTCCACATTTTCCAAGCAATGTAACACCCGAGGGAAAACAAGGCGATAAATAACAAGGAACTGCTGGCTGTTTTGCACCGAAATCATCGATACTGGTAATGGCGTATGAACGCGTCCCGATTGCCAATGCCGCTCCCGCTCGGAAACGGTCGCAGCTCTTGCGTGACGCCAAGTTGCTGCAATGAGTAAATCATCATTTCAATACATGCTTCTTCTTTTTTCCTCTGAGGAGAGATGAACCTCGTGATGAAGGGTGTAGAGAGGATGCTTACAACCTTTTCCTTTTTTTTTTTTTTTTTTTTTTTTTGAAAGGCGAATCTTTTCGTTTTGCTGCCTTTGTAGTCAAATCCAGCCCTTTCTTCTGACCTCTTCCTCCTCTTCTTGTCTTCGGGTCTGGGGCCTAAAAGGTCATCAAGCTGACCTTCCCACCGGCCTCTTCACGAAAACATTAAGAAAATGACATACAAGAAGTGAACACGAATATTATACACCATACGTGACCAATGAGTCTGAAGATTTCGTTATCTTGCCTTGGCAATTGACATCAAGAAATGGGATGGACCGTTGACTGGTAGGTTGCAAACGCACGATAAAGGAACCTCCAGATGCATACAATAAAATACTGTCTCTTCTTTAAACAAGAAAAATATTAAAGGTCCATTTCCATTAGATAAACAGGATTGGCAACGATAATAAAAAAGTAAAAAATGAGCCGAAGTTCCTTTGGCGCAACCGAGGTTTCTGTACAGCGTATAATGTTGCATGAAACTCTCAGCCACGGCCCATGAAACTCTCAACCGCGGCCCATGAAATTTTCAGCCACGGACTGGTGGTGGCTTGTGTTGTTAGCACTTATAGCCGTGCCAGAAGCACGATCATGGCTAAGTTTAACCTTAAATAAAATAAAAACTACTGAGGCTAGAGGGCTGCAATTTGGTATGTTTGATGATTGGAGGGTGAATGATCAAAATACCAATTTACAGCCCTCTGGCCTCAGCAGTTTTTAAGATATGAGGGCGAACGGACGGATAAAAAGCCATCTCAGTACTTTTCTTTTACAGAAAACTAAAACTAAAAAAAGGCCATTGGAAACCTTTACTCATATTCAAGTACATTAGCAGAAAAAGCATTCATATTATTACCTGATCTACCTAAGTTTGGGATGACAGGAATTCCGCACACAAAGCAGCCTCAATGAGGTAATCATATACCCCTCAGTTTCCCTCGAATGAAAGTCAGTATCCAATATTTAGATCTTATACTTTTTTCCTTGCTCCAGTAAATACTATATATGTAATTCTTTTGGAAATGTTGATATCTATGTCGAAGACGTATGCTTAACCTTGTATGAAGCTTAGTTGTCAAAAATGTTTGAAAGAAAACACAGCATGATTGCTGAAAATATTCGGTTTAATATTTGGGGCATAAAACACAAATAAGTGTCATCTAAATCATTAGCGAATGTTGTCGATATTTTGGAAAATTATTTAGTAAAAGAATTGTGCTTCGATATAAAGTCAAAGGACTTTTAGCCTATAAATGAGTAAAAACCTCGTTTTTCTAGACTCTGAGCTATCAGGCGCTCCTCAGGTCAACAGATTAACACTAGTTTTAAATGCGTGAGAAGCATGGTGAACGAACAAACGCCTTGGCACTATCATCGAGATGATGACAATTCAACTGTCTGCAAGAGCTTCATCTTTAAACAACTAGAGACATGTTCTCCTCTTGTTCCTGATTTTGGTGAAGTTCTGCAAGATGCTTTGTTGAGAGTCCTTATGGTGTGTAACTTTCTCGAGAGTCAGTATCATTAGAGAATCTCATCATTCCTCTTTCTAATATTCTGTATATTCGACCAATATTCTTATTAATGACACTGGAAAACAGTGAAGCCCGTCTGTAGAATTAAAGTAAAATGGATACATTGCTCATAAGCATTTTCATTCATTTCCTCTCAAGTGTCCGAAGAGCTTTTAATTCCCTGCCCAAAAGGCAGTTAACAAATAGTAAGCTTTAACAAATAGTAAGCTACTACCTCATGATCACAGGCAAACAAGAACGACTATTTTCATTTCAAACCATGACATTACTAAAGGTTACGTGGTAAGGAGAACCTTTTAACTACTGGTCTATTATTAGCGCTCCTGCTAGCTACCCGTCCCCAAGGAGTCCCACCAAACTGTTAAGGCCGCCACTAACGTTCAGTTATACCTGCGCAGTTTTCCTGTGCAGGCAAAACTGCACGTTAGTGGGTTCAGTTTGCACAGTCGGCCTGTGCAGGCAAAACTGAACCCGCTAACGTTCAGTTATACCTGCGCAGTTATGCCTGCATAGGCCGACTGTGCAAACTGAACTCACTAACGTCCAGTTTTGCCTGCACAGGCCGACTGTGCAAGCATAACTGCGCAGATATAACTGAGTGTTAGTGGTGGCCTTTAGCATTCTGCTAAATCTCACCCGTTGCTCCCGTCTCTGCAAAGGAACCCATTTTAACCGTTGCTTAAGTTAGTATATCTCTCCTATTACTTTACCATCCACTAATCCTGGTCTTCATGACCCAAAAATATTTGTTAGAATTAGGAGAGCCAGCAGTTGAAAATTCATGGAGTCTTATGCAGCGACTCACATACAGCTCTGTTTTCCAGATGATATGATCCTTTGGTGTGATATTGCATTTGTGGTGCAAATTATACTACTTATTCCCCAATCAGTGCAAGTTCAATACGAACTTACGGAAGATCTTGAGCAGAAAAACTCTCTGCTTTTTTCCTTCCAGTCATACGTTGTAAAATTCCAAAGTTCTAGAATAGTTAATCTCTATAGACACTATAAAATTCCTATCCCTAGTCTAGGACACTGAAAATGCCAGGTACAAGTGTGTGTGACTTCCCAGTATGAAGTTTCCATTCTGTATTTTGAGGATGATGTAAATGTTTTGTGTCTGACATCTTCATATGTCTATATATATATATATATATATATATATATATATATATATATATATATATATATATATATATATATTCAGTGGTCAAAACTCACTGCACATCGGTGTTTTCTCAACCAGGCAGCGGTTCGAATCCTACTGGTGACGAAGCACTTGTCAGTTATATTTCCTCGTATGTGCAAGTTGTTGCCGAGGTATAGTGAACAAGATATTAAACAATATTTGTGGCTTGATTATTGTGCGTGTGACATATATGTATATACATATGTGTGCATATATATATATATATATATATATATATATATATATATATATATATATATATATATATATATATATAAAATTCCTCCCCAGCACAAGTACTTTAATTACACCCATGCTTATCACATAAGGGTGAGTCGTACCAGATGTATGTAATAATAATGTCTATGTTGCTCTTCGAATTACGTAAACCACTCCAGAAATATTTATGCCTGATAGTTTAAACCCAAACATTGTGCATGTAGGAACTCCAGTGTAATGTCACTGACGAGCTTACCGATCGTGATGTCATTCATGCCAGCAACAGACTCCAAGGCCCTTTCTTGATTTAAACTACATTTTTTTTTTTTTATAACTTGATCCACCAATTGTGCTTGGCTCCTTGAGTCGCCATATTTCCAAACAAATTATACATACACACACATACATATATAATATATAAATATATGTATATATATATTTATATATACGTGTATGTATGTATGTATATATATATATATATATATATATATATATATATATATATATATATATATATATATATATATATATATATATATATATATATATATAATTTGATTATAATCACTTTAACACGTGATTAGTTTATCACACATTACCACAGGTGAAAAATAAGAGACGGGGTGTAGGTCCTGGCCGGTTTCGACTTTCCAAGCAGCCATTGACGAAAGAGTGATGCATAGCATTAGAAGTCACAAATACTGTAAATAAATACTACACAGTACTGACGAACATACACAACCGTTTGAGACTGCAAATCGACCACTGAGAGGTGTCAAATTAGGAGTGGTTTCAAAACTCTTTAGGGCTAGTGGTAGGAATCACAATATACCAGTGGTTCTCAACCAGGAGGAAATTTTAGAGTTTCGGGGGCGGGGGGGGGCGGAATTTTGGCCACAGTTTGGCAGGCTTAAACTGGCTCTAGGACCACACAAAATGCAGCGTGCTTCGGTCCGCACTCACAGTTTTGGAAAGGGGTGGAGTCGGGAATGATAATCTGACACATGGTGAAAGGGTGCATAGACCAAAAAAGGTTGAGAACCATTGCAGTAAACTGTCAAGGGACAATACCGATAAACGTACAGACCATAATGACACGCATGGATGTATATACCGGTACATCTTTCTAGGAACCGAGTTCTATTGAATTCCTTAACTCCCTGACAACCGTTCAGTTGCTTCTCTACAAACGTGAATGCTGAGGAAAAAAAAATTAATCGAAGCATCTGTCAAGTCAGGTCGTTTTGGCTTAGAGCAGGTTACGTCGTGTTGGCTCAAGTCTGCGCACAGCACTAGGCATTCCTTTCCCAAAACACAGCAATATTCTTTGCTAGTTATTTAAGGATAAACCTAGGAGAACTATACGCTGTTCACCTATCCTGACATGGAGTCTGTCAGTGAAGTCTTATTTACATTCTGATCCCGTAGGGGGATAGTGCTGTCAGTGCACCTCACGTGGTGCACTGTACACATTACTTAAGGGCCAATGCAGCTGCAACCTCTTTCTTTCCATTTACTGTACCTCTGTTCATATTCTCTTTCTTCCATCTGACTTTCCACCCTCTCCACAACTGTTACACCTTTCAAACCTTCTTAATGTCACTTTCTCTTTAAGCGCTGAATGACCTCTCAAGTCCCAGCTTTTGGCCTTTGGCCTAAATTCTATATTCTGTCTATCAATATATGCATATATATATATATATATGTAACGACCCGAGTGGGCCGTTATGCAGGTTCTTTAATATACTCAGGACGGGGCTGTCATGACTGACGGCAGATGCAACAAACAAAGGAGGGGAAAACAACAAACACAATAAAATGAGCTTAATATTAATTTATTTTTACAAATATTTACAAGTGAGACAGGACTGGTAAAAAGATAAAACCATAATCATAAAAAAAAACCAAGAGGCAGCACTAAACAAAATAAAGTTAAACAAACGATTAACGTTCTAAACAAAAGGAAGCTTAAAATTTAAATAAAAGGCAAATAAAACAACAGCAGGCAGAACGAGAAAAAAACCAAACATAAGTCCTCCATCGGGGCACCAAGACAGCCCTCAGCTGCGTAACAGGGACAAAAACCCACCAACCAGAATACCCCGATGGAGACGTCAGGACAGCCTCACGCTGTCATCAAAGATGAGCAGCTCGTGGTCACACGACTACTCATGGTCACACTCCACCTCTACGTCGTGCTCCACTTCGTAGCCGTGCTCCAATTTGCTGCTCATAAACTCGACCAACGTCGACTCCAAAAACTGCCTGCTGCTGCTGCCACTGCCGCTACTCTCGCTGCCCTACCAGACCCGACTCGCAGGTAAGGATAGCTGCTGCTGCTACCCCAACTGACTCGCTGCTACCTTGGACCCAATTCGTTGCTGCTACGAACCTGACTGGCGAAGTCTGACGCCATCCATCAGACGTCAACTCGCCAGCAAGAAAAACAAAGAAAACAAAAGAGGCAACAATCCACCAAGGGAACAATCGGCAAGCGATTGTTCCTAACAAATATATATATATATATATATATATATATATATATATATATATATATATATATATATATATATATATATATATATATATATATATATATATATATATATATATATATATATATATATATATATAGACAATATAATTCATCAAACAGAGATACATTCTAGTCCAAATTATGTTCCTGGTATATAAATTGCCCATCTGAATGAATCACGTTTTCTCTCGCCCTCAGGGTACTGTTTAAGGAAACCGGCATTGTTGTTGCGGACTTTTGGCCACAAAGCAAAAGCCGCTTATCATCATTATGAGGAACTTTTATGGAAGTTGTCTTTTTTTTTTTTTTTTTTAGAATGCTTCCGCAGTTTTGTTCTTCTGACAATGGATGGTAATTAAATGCTCGTCGAAGTACCGAAGCTATTTCAGTTCATATCTTTTTTTCTGCTTCTTCTTTTGCTTTGAAATTGAAAGTCTTGGAATTATGTGTTTTTTGTTTAGCATATCTGCTCCCTACGCCTCGAAGCGTACAGAATGAGTTGGAATAGTTATGTGTTAGCATATTTTTTTTTTTTTGATCTACAGTATAATGTCGGCTTTATCAAGATAAACCTTGACCTTCAAAATTATCATAACAGAGAGAGAGAGAGAGAGAGAGAGAGAGAGAGAGAGAGAGAGAGAGAGAGAGAGAGAGAGAGAGGATAAGTAAAAACTACAAGAAACGTATGATCAGTATACACACACACACCCACAGCCAAAGCAGGCGTGGATGCATTCGAGGGCCAACTAGATCGGCCACATCGACGGGACGAGACCAAAACAAGGCTATTACATAAAGAACTGGAAACGAGCATTATAGTGATTCCCAATACCTTCTAACACAGATTCCATTAGAGATAAAATGCTGTTGTTTTCGAGCGCAGCTTCCCGCCGGGTGTGGGGATATTATTATTATTACACGCCCGCATTAAATACAAGCGCGATGTCTCACTCCGCCTGCGCCAGGCGCCTTGCAACGAACTCTGCTAACTTAACACCGGCGCTCACTGACCACAGAGTGTCGCAGTTCTCAGCCAGAACTTTTGAAGATGATGAGGAGGCAGCGTTGTTTTCATTGTGATGTAGGCTTCAAAACAAAAGCATCGCGACAAGGCTTTCAAGAAAGTTGCCTGGAGAGCCTCCTCGTTTTGTTGTGATGTGCTAATCATTCATTTCTGAGAGCGTACAGTATACAGGGGCCGTTAGTTTGATGTCTCTTCTATTATATATATATATATATATATATATATATATATATATATATATATATATATATATATATATATATATATATATAAAAATTTCTGACTCACATCAGAATCGAACCCAAGTCTTTCAATTGAAAGGCAAGGGCGCTGCGCACTAGACCATACAAATCATAAAAGAAATTGGAACCTGAGGGCAACTGCACCCAAGGAATTACCTGGACAAGCTAACTGCTTGCTTACCAGCGTGTTTTCCCCAGCTTTCCGACTCAGCAATGACCCCATTGACAGAATTTCATTCGAATTATCCCTTCTGAGTGAATAAGATAGAAATAATCAACACATAATCATGTGTGGAACAGAAATAAATTTCTGACTCACATTAGGATCGAAACTTTTTTTTGACTTGTGTGGTCTAGTGCGCAGCGCGCTTGCCTTTCAATTGAAAGACGTGGATTCGATACTAATGTGAGTCAGAAATTTATTTCTGTTCCACACGTGACTGTGTGATGATTATATATATATATATATATATATATATATATATATATATATATATATATATATATACTACATATGTATTTATATACATATATATACTGTATATGTATATATATATATATATATATATATATATATATATATATATATATATATATATATATATATACAGCTATATATAAGTGTACATAGATGAATTACTAGTGGTGGAATGAATGAATAACATATAATGAATGACTGTAGAAAATAAGTAACTAAGCATAGTACTAAATATGGCATGGAGCACAGGGCATGACACAGCCCAATGGTTGGGAACATCGGTTTTTTGGTCACTGATGCCACAAAATAAATTGAGCAAAGAAAAATTGCTGACAGTTTTGAACTAAATTAATAACAAGTGTTAGCAGAAAACCACAGGGCTTGCAAAGTCAAATAGGTTTTCTGTGTACGCCCTTGACCTTCACAAATGTGCTGTGTACACCCTTGACCTTCGTGCAAGGTCAGATATCAGGTACCTGGCAGCAAATTCCTTTAAAATCAGTCTGAAATTGAAGTTAGGTTAGATGTGAAAATCGGCATCTTCAAGGAAATACGAAACGGTGATTTTTTTTTAATATCAGGCAAATTTCCATCGGAAATAACTAAATATTTACTGTTTAATTATTCATAAAAAACTGATAGGCCATTTTGGTGACACTATACAAGCTTGTGATATTTATTCTAATTCCTACCCAAATACACGAACCATGCATTTTATCGACTGGTTGCCATGTGTTATGTGCTCTTATGACCATTATTGCTGGTGCCAACCATTCGTTTTTCTGTGTTTTCTCCCCCCTCCCCATACCCAGCAATTATGGGAAACCCCAGTGGGAGACCGGTGGGTTTATTTGGGCGAAAACAAAACATGCAAAAAAGGCGCTGAAGTTTCTTCGGCGCAATCGAGTTTTCTGTACAGCGTGTAATGTTGTATGAAACTCTCAGCCACGGCCCATGAAACTCTCAGTCGCAGCCCATGAAACTTTCAACCACGGCCCGGTGGTGGCATGTGTTGTTGGCTTGGCACATATGGCGGTGCCAGACGCACGATCATGGCTAACTTTAACCGTAAATAAAATAAAAACTACCGAGGCTAGAGGGCTGTAATTTGGTATGTTTGATGATTGGAGGGTGGATGATTAACGTACCAATTTGCAGCCCTCTAGCCTCAGTAGTTTTTAAGATCTAAGGGCGGACAGAAAAAGAGCAAATGGACAGACAAATAGCCATCTCAATAGCTATCTTAACCAGAAAACTAAAACGATTGCAATGCCTTTTCCCTCATAAGCTTCAAATGTTTCAAAATATCTCTCTCAATCAAGTGACGGGATTCGTGCATTTTTACAAAATCAGTCTCAGAGACGATTATTAGGGGATCATTGCCATGTGGCTCATAAAAATACCTTGAAGGAGTGATACTTGGCTTCCCAATTCCTCTAACTCGACCTTGATTCATTTTCACATTTTATGAAAGATCAAATCTTTCAGCTGGGTCTTATGGGAATCCATGAATGGAATTCGGTGGTTTCATTTTAATAATAATAATAATAATAATAATATATGAACGTAATAGACCCTCTTTCAAGCATGTTTTGTTAAAGGGCATGGCAGCAGCATCAGTGGAATTGATTTTATATATGGTCTTCTCTTCTCGTTAGGGCTGATATTTGCTAATAACTGGCCGATGTTCACAGTCTGGATAAGGAATTGGCTTCTTGAATCATTAATTTTTATTGCATAAAGGGAACTTCCATTTCTTTTATGCAATAAAAATTTACGATTCAAGAAGCCAATTCCTTATCCAGACTGTGAACATCGGCCAGTTATTAGCAAATATCAGCCCTGACGAGAAGAAAATAATAAGAGGAATTGAGAAGACCATATATAAAATCAGTTCCACTGATGCTGCCATCCCCTTTAACAAAGCAAAATAATAATAATAATAATAATAATAATAATAATAATAATAATAATAATAATAATATTATTATTATTATTATTATTATTATTATTATTATTATTATTATTATTATTATTATTATTATTATTATTATTATTATTATTTAGGTGGTAGACCCTCTTTCAAACATGTAGTGTTGACTGTTATTGCTGCATAAGCCACATTCAATTTATAAAGAGTTTTCTCTATCTTTCTGATAAGTGATTTTTCAGGGTTACTGCATTCTGCAATATCATTATTATTATTATTATTATTATTATTATTATTATTATTATTATTATTATTATTATTATTATTATTATTATTATTATTATTATAAGGAATTTTGAGAGAACGGAGGCTGGCATAAAGCGTGAGCAATTCTGAAGTGTTTGGAGAAAGAAGGAAAGGTAGACCATAAAAGTGTTGGACAGATGGAGTGAAAGAGTTATTAACCAGGATACGAAAAAATAAATGTGGTATTGAGGTAAATGGTGCAGCGTGTGTAAAGTTGAGACTCAGCATGTTGCTGATGAGCCTTCATACGCGATTCAGTTGCCGGATCTTTCACAGATAGTGACCCCAAAGGGTTTTCGGGGGTCGTTATCTAGGACCAGTATTTCTTGGGGTCATTGTCTTTATGACATTTACAGTGATCTTTTCTAGGTAGTGGTCCCCAAGGGTTTTCGGGGGTCCTTATTTAGGACCAGTATTTCTTTGGGGTCATTAATCTTTATATTTACAGGGATCATTCCTAAATAGTGAACCCCCCAAGGGTTTTCGGGGGTCGTTATCTAGGACTAATATTTCTTGGGGGTCATTAATCTTTATATTTACAGGGATCATTCCTAGATAGTGACCCCCAAGGGTTTTCTTGGGTCGTTACCTAGGACTTATATTTCTTGGGGTTATTATCTTTATGATATTTACAGGGATCTTTCCTAGATAGTGACCCCCAAGGGTTTTCGGGGGTCCTTATGTAGGACTAATATTTCTTGGGGTCATTAATCTTTACATTTACAGTAATCGTTCCTAGATAGTGACCCCCAAGGGTTTTCTTGGGTCGTTACCTAGGACTAATATTTCTTGGGGTTATTATCTTTATGATATTTACCGGGATATTTCCTAGATAGTGACCCCCAAGGGTTTTTGGGGGTCCTTATGTAGGACTAATATTTCTTGGGGTCATTAATCTTTACATTTACAGTAATCATTCCTAGATAGTGACCCCCAAGGGTTTTTGTGGGTCGTTACCTAGGACTAATATTTCTTGGGGTCATTAGTCTTTATATTTACAGGGATCTTTTCTAGATAGTGACCCCAACGAAGTTCAGGGGTCGTTATCTAGGACTAATATTTCTTGGGGTCATGATCTTTATGATATTTACAGGGATCTTTTCTAGATAGTGACCCCAAGGGTTTTTGTGGGTTGTTATCTAGGACTAATATTTCTTGAGGTCATTAATCTTTATATTTACAGTAATCGTTCCTAGATAGTGACCCCCAAGGGTTTTCGGGGGTCGTTATCTAGGACTAATATTTCTTGGGGGTCATTAATAGTGACCCCCAAGGGTTTTCGTAGGTCGTTATCTATAACTAATGGTTCTTGGGGTCATGATCTTTATGTTATTTACTGGGATCTTTCCCCCAACGAAGTTTAGGGGTCGTTATCTAGGACTAAAATTTCATGGGGTCATTACCTTTATATTTACAGGGATCTCTCCTAGATAGTGACCCACAAGAGTTTTCGAGGGTTGTTATCTAGGACTAATATTTCTTGGGGGTCATGATTTTTATGATATTTGCAGTCTTTTGTTTGTGTTTTTGCTGTAATCCCAACGGGTTTGTACTAGACACACCACATAGGTGGATACATACTGGCTGACAACCCCTGGGGGTCACTATCTAGGAAAGATCCCAGTTGTCAAAGAATTAGCATCAGAGTGCCTTCTGCCTTATTAAAGGCGGCTGTTTAATTCTAATATAAAAATAAAGAGGCAAAAAATCTCTGAGGAATCTCGACCGCTGATTGGTGGAATGCGTCATCTGGTCCAACCAATCAGAGGCGCCAGGAGATATTTTGTCGGATATGACGTTTGTTCTTGAAGTTGAAGTTGGAAGTTTTGAAGGTACAAGATCCCTGTGAGTCTCCGAGCGAGACGAGGAGGAGGAAGAGAAGGAGGAGGAGGAGGGGGGGGGGGGAGAGGCGAGGATGTTGAGTGTTTGTCAAAATGGAGGGTCCTTTACGTCCGGATTAAAATTAGTTTGTGGAAATCGAGGGAAGACGATGGAGTGGGAACACCGGGTGATAACAGGAAAGGTAATAATAATAATAATAATAATAATAATAATAATAATAATAATAATAATAATAATAAAGTATAGCGGGACACGTTAAGATAATGAAAGCTTTATTATAATTGTCATTGTTAGTGCACCTTTCCTGTCAGAAATGCCGGCAGTATTTAAGTAATTTTGCAACGACGTCGTATCTAAATTAGGTCACTCTGAATTTCTTTGCATTTTTTAATTTCAGATTGTGCGTCATTCATTCTTTATGATTTCCTCCGCTCTGGCTCTTTCTCTTATTTCAACAGTCTGTGTTAATATTTCTGCTTATTATTCAGCTCTCAAAGTCACGCTAACTCTTTGTTGACATTCTCAATTTATTTAGTAAACTCACTTGGTTCATGTTTAACTTAGAAGATAAAAGATTAAGAATGTCTTCACTTCGAACTGTTTTATCGTGATGAATTTGTTTAGTGTCGACCGTCATTTTTATACACAACGGAATATATATATATATATATATATATATATATATATATATATATATATATATATATATATATATATATATATATATACACACACACACGAGTATATATATATATATATATTAGTGTTTTCACTCCTTGTTTAGGAAATGTCTCGATGCTCATTTTCGTAAATTTTTTTATTACGTCATTCATTTCACAAACAAAATTCTAGTCTGGTCCCGCCGATGTCTTATATGTCCCCATTACAATAATACAAACGATTCTGAATAAAGATATGCGCCTTTTTAAATTATTCCCCGCTGCCCCTTTTAGGCTTGTCACAGTAGCTGCTGCCCATTCAAATTAACTAACACCTCAGTTTTCTTTTTTGTTATTTGAGATGAAGGCAACAGATTGCAACACCCATCCCTGTGCTCTGTATATGATTGCATCTACTTGCTTCGACGATTTCTCTGAACACTGAACACTAATTCAAGAAAGGAAAGGAGCACCTATTTTGGAGGAAGGACAAGAGGTTTTGAAGAGAAAGGTAATTTCCACTCTATACACCATGGTAATGCTCTCCCAACTAAAAGAAGTAATTTCCACTCAATACAGCATGGCAATATCCGTCCAACGAAAAGAATGTGAAGGCTTTTTTTTATAGTAGAAAATCCATCTTTCAAGAATGTGTTAAATTTCAGCAATGGTATAAATATTTGGAAAGTTTTGCCGCAGCGGTGTCCTGAGCAGAAGACAATTTAATCTATGGACACACTGGACAGCTTGGATTTTGGGTTCTCTTTCGACGCCATCTGGAGGTCGCGTTGCGAATTCGGGGCCGTTGTGAATTCACGGTAGTTGCGCCGCAGTCGATAATATTATTCAAGTGTTTGTCTCATTGCTGTGAAGTGTTATTCGTCCTGTTCTCGCTTCATTTTTTACACTGTTGTGATCTATTTAATTTCGTGGTCTGGAATGGAGCTGAAGAAAGAACTTTGCTTGACCTGCGGGGCGAGGCAAGTAATAAACGTTACCAAAATGTTTTGCTTTTTCTCCTGTATTTTGAAAATCTTGATTTCACGAAAGCTATGTAACTGGGTGAATAATATATTAAAGTATTTATGCTTTCATGTGAGTAAGTTATGTATCTTATTAGGTAATTATGCACTTTCAAACTATGGGATTAAATGTGCAGGAGGCACTGTAGCATCGAAGTCACTTATGGGTTGTTCATGCCTAGGCCTAAGTTCCCCATTGGAATTCACCTAACGATAGGACTTTGCATCCTAGGATAGATTATTTTAGGATGCATCCCTGTATTTCACTTTATTGTGTATTGCACTCATTGATCAGGTTAGCTTAGGGGGTAATTTTTCGGAAGACTCCAGCCAGCCATTTCGAAAGGCACCTGCTAGCCATTTCTGCATGAAACCCCGTTTTGGGTATTTCATGCAAAAATGGCGTGGAAATGATAGGGCACTAAAAGAATATAAAAATACCAACTTATCGTGACCCAGGAATGTTTACTGGTTAAATTTTTGCCATATTAGCTATGGAGGGGGGGGGGGGCAGGTATTGTCATACCTTGTAAGTCGTAATTTTATTATTTTTCTCTTATTAAGCATTTGCGAAGGTTATGTACTGAGAAGAAATTTTTTGTTTTGATGTGTTTTACCCAAGAAAAATATAAATTATAAAGTGGGAGGTGGCTGGAGTCTTACAAAAAATAGCCAATTAGGGTTTCTTTGTTGGGTAGCAAATTCCTGAGATGTATGTTAGTATTGCACCAGCCCCGGTTGTTTTGCCATGCCTCGAGGTTAGGTCGGTTAGGTTAGGTTGGGTTAGGTTAGCAGCTGTAAAGTGATATGGGTGTGGGAAACATAATGAGATTATTTTCAAGAAAATTCTATGGTTAGTTTTTAAGACATGGCATCCTGCTTTCTTCAGGGAAAGGTCTCTGTACTCGGTTGGGTAGGGTCTACCACCCTAGATAAGGTTGGGTTAAACTTTGTCCTTGTAGTTGCCATTGCCACAAATATTTGTACATTTTAATTTGCCTTGTGATTGTTACCAGTTATGCACAGGAATTATATATGGGTATTTTACCGATTGCTTTATCTTTAAAATTATATAGAGTAATTTTGACCATTCTTCTCAGTGGAATAAACTCATTTTTGCCTTTTCTCCACCCAAAAACCTCAGTTTTATCTCTGTTGCCCCCCCCCCTAATTTTTAGAGTAGGAGTAGGGGGAAGCTCAGAAAAGAGTTATTTGCACAAACAGAAGTAGTAAAAATCCATAACACAAATGATGAGTAATCTGAAGAATATTGTATAGTTCACGTCTTCAGCAGGAAATTGATAATTGTATTTATCTTCAGATCTAATATAATAGTTCTTGGAGAAAGTATTTAACCTATAATAGATGTAGAAACAGTAATAAATGCCAAGTCATAAGGGGGCAGCCTAAACTTAACTCTGTTGTGGTAGTTGTTTGAAGAACATTGCTTGACCTGTGAGGCAAGGTAGGTAATAAACATCACCAAAAAGTTTTGCCTATGATCATATGTTTTAAAAATCTTGATTTCACGCAGGATTGAGCCCATACAAAAGCTAGGTAACAGGGTAAATAATATATTAGTATTTATGCTTTTATGTGACTAAATTGTGTCTTATATTAGGTAGTTATGCACTTTCAAACTATGGGATTAAATGTACAGGAGGCACTGTAGCATCGAAGTCACATATGGGTGTACATGCCTAGGCCTAAGTTCCCCATTGGAATGCAGGAAACTATACAAAAAACTATAGTAAACAATAACAGCTAAGGTAGGTTAGGCTAAGGGAAGGTCCAGTCTAAAAGTCAGGTAGGACCTTGCATCCTGGGATAGATTATTTGAGAATGTATCCCTGTATTTTACTTTGTGCTGCATTCTAGATCAGGTTAATTTGGTGATTCCTGTTGGTTAGGATCTGCCAACCTAGGTGAGGTTGGGGTAGGCTTTGCCCTTGTAATTGCCCTTGCCAAATCTGTGTGCATTTTAATTTTTGTGATTATCATCAGTTGTGCACGTGAGTTGTATTTGAGTAATTTATCATTAAAACAATTGTGCTTATATATGAGTAAGTTGTGTCTTATTAGGTAATTATGCACTTTCAAACTATGAGAATAAATGTACAGGAGCCACTTAGCAGGTAAGTTACATATGGGCTGTACGTACTTAGGCCAAGCTCCCGATGGGAATGCAGAAAACTATAGTAAACATTAACAGCTCAGGTAGGTTGAGGGAATTTTCAGGCGACCAAGCCAGGTAGGACCTTGCTTCCTAGGTTAGATTATTTTAAGATGCATCCTTGTATTTCACACTGATGTATTGGATTCATAGATCAGGTTAGTTTAGGGTTTCATGTTGGGTAGCAAATTTCTGAGATGTATGCTAGTATTGCACCAGCGCTGGTTTTTTTTTTTTTTGCCATGCCTAGAGGTGAGGTTAGGTTAGGTTAGGTTGGGCTAGGTTAGGTTAGAGTAGTACCACTATAGTAATTTGGGTGTGAGAAACAGTGAGATTCTTTACAAGAAAATTCTTTGGTTAGTGTTTAAAATATGGCTTCCCACCTTTTTTCAGGGAAAGGTCCCAGTACTTGGTTACATCTCAGAAAAATGCTGTTGGGTAAGATCTGCCACCGTAGGTTAAGGTTAGTCCTTGTAATTGCCCTTGCCAAATATTTGTGCATATTAATTTTTTTATTGTTACCAGCTATGCACATGAATTATATATGGGTATTTTACTGATTGCTTTACCTTTTGACCATTCTTCTTAGAGCAATAAATTAATTTTTTACTTTTCTCCACCCAAAAACTAAAGTTCTTTCTCAGTTGTCCCCCTGATCAATAGACGTAGGAGTAGGGGAATCTCAGAAGAGAGTTATTTGCTCAAACAGTGATAGTAAAAATTCATAAAAAAATAAGTAATCTGAAGAATATTGTATGGCCCATATCTTCAGCAAGAAATTGATAATTATATTTATCTTCAGATCTAATAGAATAGTTATTGTAGAGAGTATTTAACCTATAATAGATGTAGAAACAGTAATAAGTGCCAAGTCGTAATGGGGCAGCCTAAGCCTGTGTTGCAGTAGTTGTTGTTACTCAGCCTGTTTTGGACTAGCATTTGATTGTGATCATATCTTTGGATGAGGGTTATGCTGTATAAAATATGGTTCAAAGCAAGCCTTGCAATTAGAGATATACCCTCTTCATGAAGACTGTACTAGTAAACTGAGACTGACACATGTTGCCGGTAAACACTTCGAAATAGCCTGTTATTTAAGACAAAGGTTTCCTTCAGTATGACATACTTTATTGGGCCTAGCACAGACCAAACATATGACTAGGCTGGTCTTATTTTTAGGAAATTAACCAGTGTACACATATTTTAATGAGCCCTCACCTTACCCAACCTAGACTGCCATAAAAGTGAAATACAGGAATTATTGCCAAGCTAACTTGACCCATTGGGTTTTAGTTAGCAAGGTGGTCACCCCCTGTAACCCTCTTAGCATTATATACATCTAACATATTCCTTACACTAAATATGGGAGGTACTGTTAGAGGGCACAAGGTTGTTCATGTATCCTAATCTCAGTCATTCACTTTATTTAACCAAAAAGTGTATTTTGGTAGAGAAGGCATTTAGCAGTGATATTGGTAGAACTATGGGGTTGCTCCACATCTGGCATTACCTTGGTAATTGACTTTTCCTGTAGTAAATTGGTTGCTTATTAACAATTTACTGTTATTTTTTGGCGGTCGACTGGTAATTAACCTGTAATTAACATCAGAAGTGATGTGTTTTTGTTTCCTGGCCATCCTGGAACGCTATTGTGCACGCGCATCGTTATAGAGGGGTTTTTGGTAAAAAGTGGAATTTCCTTCAGGATGGGGTCCAGGGGCTCTGCTCCTCGGCTAAGTAACGCGGCCTGCTAGGTTAGGTTAGGTTAGAATACATTAGGTTAATATAGTTCTTTTTATAGTAGGTTTCTTAGCCAATCCCTTCTTGAATGTATGGCTCCCAAATTAAGTGTGCATGCGTGGAACCACTCCATAACAACATGGCAGTCCATGCGGAGTTACCCTGTAGTTTTACCGTGAAATTACTTATAGATGGATAAAAAGTTGTTTTATATCTTGGTTTTGCCTACATTATCAAATTTGTGAAATTATTACTCTAAGCATCAGCAATTCTTGGATGGAAGGCATCCATTGTTTAACTCAAATGTGTCAAACGATGGATATTGGGAGGAGTCAGTTAACATCTGGGAACTTCACCTGGAGGATTTGTAAATATTTATTGAACAAAAAATCACCAATTACCTAGCATAAAAATGAAAAGAATCACACAAAGCCTCATGTATGCTGCTTGTGCTACAAGCAGCTAACATTTCCTCTGCAATGTCCAGACGTTAACAGAACACCTTAGGTGATGAAAGTCTTTATTATTTTTATTGGTAATTACATAACTAATCATTCCTTTGGCCATCTTAAGTACTGTGGATAAAACACCAAAATGACTATCATTCAACCATTTGTGACATTGAATTCCATCTTTGTGAATAATTGAAGGTACTATATTAACCTTATTTTAAATTAGTGCAAATGTAATAGTTTTTTTGGATTTAATGTTTTTGTCGCTAATTTGACATGGATTTCTGTGAAGCACAGGGATGCTTACTAACCTAACGCTGTGCCATACCCAGAATTTGGGGCTTGGACCTTTTCCCATCTGGATCCCTATCAGCCAGACTTGATTCATGAAACTGAATCTTAGAGAAACTTCTACATTTTACTGACTTATTTTGGTTATTTGTCTCCTCCTTTTGCTTTCTTCAAAGGAAATGGGCAACCCTGTGCCAAAGACTGGTTTCCCATTGTGGTCCCCCAATTATTTTGAGAAATTTGGGGCCTGTGCGGTAATGGGTTAGTCATTCCAAGTGTAAATTATTGTGAAATTTGCCAAAACATCAGAAAACCATTTATTCTTAATGAGAATACAAACCATCACCTGTTTTATGGAAGCACTTGTCATGTACTGGCAAAAGTTGTTGAAGCTTAGTAACAAGGTGGTTAATTGGTGGTAAGTGGGTGAATGGCAGGGTATGGCCTGCTCATTTGTCAACAACCCATTTTCTTCAGCTGGTGTCCTATGCAGATGTGTTGCATGCTCACCACTGACTTTGTATGTTGAGTTTTTACTTAATGCTGCTATTTATTACAATATTTTTTATTGTGGCTATGCTAGCGATTGATCAGTGTGGATGTTGCACAGGATAAGGATCAAGTGGTAACTAAACAACATTGATGTACAGCCGACCTCTGCCTATTCGCATTTCCGGATTTGCTTACTCACTTGTTTGCGGATTTCTCTATGGAAAATATATAGACATTATTTGTGGAAAATTCACCTATTCGTGGTATATTTCATAGAGAAGTATTCACAGATTACTGTATTTTCATATCATTTTTGTGGCTAAATGCACTTTTTGTGATAAAACTATTTAAGTATTCAGGTATAAGCATTTTTAGAGTTTTTTTGTTTTTTTGGTGTTTTGAATTATCAAAATAGGCTGTTATAAGGTTTTTTAGAGGGGTTTTAAGTATTCATTGATTTGAGCTATTTGTCGGGGATAGTGGTATGCATCCCCTGCGAATACCGGGGGTCGACTGTATTAGGTGCAATGGAATGTGAGGATGCTTTGTTTTATCCCTTGCTTTAGATCTATATGGTTTTTGCTGGGGTAGGATCAGCAGTCATGAGGTGTCCTGAAAAGAATGTGGTGGTTTTATCTAAAGTGGAAGCTGTATGCGAAGAAGCCCATGGAAGCCTAGAAATGCTCGTCAATTTCTTGGGGTGGGCGTGAGGGCATATTCCTCATTATGATGCTGCTAAATTTTGTTTCTTTAATACTCAGATCCACCCACCTCTTTCCACTGCTCCCCTGCCCTCCCAGGACAAGGGGATACAACACTTTGGGGAGGTGTCTCAGAATGTGGTCTGTGTTCGACGCAGCCCCACGCATGCAAGTATCTTCCCTGGCGAGTCTTCTGTCTATGCTTTTGGTCTGTCCACACCTACTTGTGCTGCTGGATGATTCAAGCATGTCAACAGAGTCCTTGGAATACCTAAAGACAATGTGGCATGCCCTAGGTATTCTGGTTGACTCAGTCCCTGAACCAGTTAAGCTTAGCTAAGTGATATGATGGTATTGCTGCTGTGGTGGTTCCCTTAAGAGAGACCCCTGTAGTTGCTCCTGTTCCAGGCATTCCTTATCTTTGTCTGCAACCACCTTTGACTTTATCTTTGGATGTTGCAGTAGTGAAGACTGAGACTTTTGGGCAGTTTAATGCGAGTAGGTGGAAACATGATTCTTAATCTTTGAACATTGCAGGAGAGAAGACTAAGACTTGTGGTTGGTATGGTGGGTAAGCAGAGATGTGCTGCTTCTTTTCATCCACCATCTACACTGACCTCCTTTTCTTCATCTCCTTTTGCTCCTTTCTTTCTCTCATAGGTAGAAGCATAGCAGTAGTCTCAAAGAAAGGCTTCTTGCAGGAAACCTAATAAGGCCCTGTGTGAATTTCCATTTGCCAAAGAGAGATGACAGTATGCTTACCTAAGCTTGAGCCTACTGCTGTAGGTGGTTGACTTTGGGGTCCACAAGTATGTTGGCACTCCTTGTCTTCCCATTCTTCCCAGACAAGGACTGCGGTGGATTCTCCTGCTGCTGCTCATGCTGCTCTAGAGGTATGACTCCAAAGTCAGCCCTCTCCTTAAAATCTAAAGATTTTCTGAAACCCATATACAAGGACTGAGGGTCCACACTTGGTCTCCTTTATGCAGTACTCTCGAGTATCTTGGAGCATGTTGTGCTTGTGATCATGCACACTAATAAAGTACTCGGCCCTTTTTTGGCTTTTGTTGCAATCTTTGCACTGTGATAAATTTGGAGAAGTTAAATCTTATGTTCAAGCAACTGGCAGAGTTCCTATCCTTGGTGATAGACATGCTAGTTCAAGGATGCAACAATACAGTTAATGTTTTGGCATGAGCAGCCAGTTCAGTTTTACCAGGTTGTTCTAAGTCGCCTGTTATCCTTGTAGGAACTTGTTTCAAATGGTGACCTTTGCCAATATCTGCTTTAGTGGTGCCTGAAGCAAGCCTGGGTTGGCCTTTAACAAAAAGGAGGTTCCAGCCATCCAGTCACCAATTTCTGGCTGAGGGGCGTAGAATGAAAGGGAAGATTGTTAAAGGCCAACCCAGGCTTGCTTCAGGCACCACTAAAGCAGATATTGGCAAAGGTCACCATTTGAAACAAGTTCCTACAAGGGTAACAGGTGACTTAGAACAACCTGGTAAAACTGAACTGGCTGCTCATGCCAAAACATTAACTGTATTGTTGCATCCTTGAACTAGCATGTCTATCACCAAGGATAGGTACTCTGCCAGTTGCTTGAACATAAGATTTAACTTCTCCAAATTTATCACAGTGCAAAGATTGCAACAAAAGCCAAAAAAGGGCCGAGTACTTTATTAGTGTGCATGATCACAAGCATGATCACAAGATCCACTGACCTCCCTGCCTCATTAGATGCTTCTGTTCTCAGATAGCCAAAGGATGACTAGGCATACACCTTGAAGACGTAGATGCTTTAGCACGTGGATAGGAGGTGACGTTCATCTACACTTCCTCTTAGAAATATGAACAATATTTGGAGACCCTGCAGGCATTCCAAGATCAATACCTGCACAACTTCAGTGGTAAATGATCTCCCCCTTCCTTCTTTTTCAGTTCGTAAAGTAGATGCATAAATGTCAGACAGGAAGAATTTTGAGACAGACAGTTCATGCAGTGGGCAAGTTTTAGGGACAGAATGGTCTCTAGATACTGGTGTATCAAAGGGGCTGTTTGTACTATGCAGCCAAACAGGAAATTTTTGGTGTTCTGCTCTCTCTTTTCAGACTTGTGGTCACTGGAGGATGCTTTTGAGTGCCAAAGGGATCACTTGGGTGCCTGTTTATGGAGAGAGTGACTTAACAAAAGAGTAATGAAAATGCTGTATTAACCAAAAATATTATATTAAGATAGTAATATTATCAGCCTTCTGAACCTAAGTTCAGTAAACCCCCTGTATTCACTTTCTCATGATTCGAGGACTCCTGCATTCGCGGATTTCTCTGTGGAACGTATCTACCCATTATTTGTGGAAAATTCGCCCATTCGAGGTATTTTTGACTGAGAAATATTCACTAATTACTGTATTTTCATATAATTTTCCTGATTAAATGCTCTTCTTGTGATAAAACTATTAAAAATAATCGTTTTTAGAGGGTTTTTCTTGTGTTTAAACTATCAAAATAGGCACTTCTAAGTGTTTTTTGAGGGGTTTTAAGTATTCGTGGATTTTAGCTATTTGCGGGGGGGGGGGGTTGGTATGCATCCCCCGCGAATACAGGGGTTTACTGTATTTGCAGGGTGAATCTTCCTGTCAGGTAGATTACTCTACCCTAAGTTTGTTTAGTTAGGTTAGGAATTTTTGGACATATCATTCTAAGTACTACTGGTATTATTTTTAAAAAAGTTTAAGGGATGTCCAGGTGGTGTGAAGCCACCTGTGTTTGGATGGCATCACCCTAGGTTAGGTTAAGTTAGAATGCCTCCAGGTCAGTAATACTGGCATGTGTTTTAGGCAAGGTTAACAGGGGATGCAGATGATCTGGTGATCATGGAAGATGCTGAAGAAGAATTGCAAAGAATGGCAAGAGAATGGCAGACTTCTTTTGAATGTGGTGGTATGGAGGCAAGTGTAAGTAAAACTGAGGTTATGGTGTCCAGCAAGCAGTGAAGGGTTAGGTTATTTGTGCAAACATAAGAAACATAAATTTAAAACAGGTAGAGAATTTCAAGTACTTAGGACCTACTTAAGACCTGGAAGGATGCATGAAGCTGAGGTCGAAAGTATGATGAGAGCATCTTGAGGGAAATAGAGGGAGGTGGCGGGGTTGGTGTGTAACAAAAGAATGCCAAATAAACTGAAAATAAGGATATCTTGCACTAGAATCAAACCAGTGATGATGTATGGTTCGGGAACATTGGCATTAAGAATGAGGAACAGAACATGGAACAAACAGAAATGAGAACACTGAGTTGGATTTTGAGGATCTAGGTGATAAAGATTATTAATATTATTATATGAGAAATGAGAGTGATATGGTATGGGGATGTGGTAAGGGTGAGTGACGAGAGAGTGAAGATGGGTTAGGTGGAACATGTTGCAATAGAAGTTCAAGGGGAGAGGCAAAGGAATAGATGGAATGATAAGTGGAGGAAGATTGTTTTAATGGTTGAAGAGACATCAAGGCAACTGACCCTTTAGCATAGGGATAACGGTATGGAGGAAGTGAAAACTGGGATCCAGAGGTTAAAGCCCCATGGTCAGGTAAGATGCTATACACATAAATTAGTTTATATTAGGAAGTATCCTTGTTAGTACTGTCAGCATTAATTGTAGGCAAGGTTAAAGGGAGACTGGTCCTGGAGGGCAGATCAGGTAGGATGCAGTATCGTAGGTTGGAGGTAAGTTAGGAATGGTTAGGTTTAGATGTATCCCTTCAAGTGCTATTGGCTTAACTTTCATGCTCCTCCTTTAAATTTTATCTCGATCTTAATTTGTCACTCCTTTGTAATGTCACTTCTTCAATACCAACCTCCATTGTTACTGACTTGGACTGATATTTTGTTACTTGAATATTTTTATTGATTTACTTGATTTTAGTTCCTCCCTCAGTTCTTTTCACATCTGGACATAGTTCTTAGAACATTTCTTTTCCTTTTGGAAGTCAGTTGCATTTTAATCTCTTTTAATAATGATAATAGCTGTTAAACTTACTGTTGCTTCAGCAGTTTTAAATTTGTCATGAAATTTTACTGTTTTCTTTATTATTCCCTTTGGGATAAAGAAGAACGTATTCAAGTTTCCCTTACATTGAGGCTAGAGACAAAAATTGTGATTGCTATTGTTTGTTACACACAATAATGAAATAAAGGCCATATAACACGCCGTCTTTATTTAGCATGGTAAGATCAAAATGATACAAAGGATAGGTAGGGAATAGATTAAAAGCTGGGGTTGAGCCTCATTTATCTTCCCATTATGGTTAAGATGACGGGCATCACTTTAATGCCAAGGGATTGCCTCCTTAATATTCCCCGTAGAGGGGTAGTGCCGTCAGTGCAATTCATGCAGTGCACTGTAGGCATTACTTAAGGTTCTTTGCAGCGTCCTTCGGCCCCTAGCTGTAACCCCTTTTGTTCCTTTTACCGTACTTCCTTTCATATTCTCTTTCTTCCATCTTACTTACCACCCTCTCCTAACAATTGATTCATAGTGCAACTGCTTCGAGGTTTTCCTCCTGTTATACCTTTCAAACCTTTTACTGTCAATTTCCGTTTCATAGGTCCCAGTGCTTGGCCTTTGGCCTAAATTCTGTATTCAGTTATATTCAAGCCTCCTTCATATTGAATGAACGATGCCTAGCCTCCAAAATTTGTTAAGTTAACTTGATAGATTTGTTGCAGCAATTCTGCAGTTGATGTGCTCATGGAATGCAGTAAAGATCAGTGTCATTCCTGCTGGTAGGCCCTGTCACTTGAGTGCAAAGTCTTCCTAAAAATTCCTCTTAAGGATTTGAGCTTCGTGATGGACAGTTCCTTAAGGAAGCCCAAGAAGGTGGTGTTAAATTGCAGTTAGTGACCTCTACAAAAGTCGCATGCCCCATAGGTGGTTAGTGTCGTCAGTGTCTCACGGGGTACGTTGTGGGCATTACTAAAGGTTCTTTGAGCGTCCCTTCGGCCCCTGGCTGCAATCCCTTTCGTTCCATTTACTGTACCTCCATTCATATTATCTTTCTTCCATCTTCCTATCTACCCTCTCCTAACGATTATTTCTTAGTGTAACTGCGAGGTTTTTCTCCTGTTACACCTTTCAAGCCTACCTACTCTCTCTATCCTTTCCAGCGCTGAATGACCTCATAGGTCCCAGTGCTTGACCTTTGGCCTGAACATTAGAGCGTGATTGGAGCACTCTGTCGTGGTGGGGGATTGATTTCCCTATAAAGCTCCTTATTTGAATACCCATGGCTCACAGATACTTACCTGAGCAGCATAGCCTAGGTCACAAAGAGCTGGTTGCTCCTAGAGATAATGAATGAGGAAACTTTAAATGGAAAACTGGATAGGAGCATGTTACTGCACTTGCAGTATCGATGTACTCACTATATCCACTCCCCCATGGGGGGGGGGCGGCATTGTGCCATCAGTGCACCTCAGGCGCGGTGCACTGTAGGCATTACTCCAGGTTCTTTGCAGCGTCCCTTCCTTAGGCCCCTAGCTGCAACCCCTTTCATTCCTTTTATTACCCCTCCGTTCATATTATCTTTCTTCCATCTTACTTTTCCACCCTCTCTTTACAATTGTTTCAACATTATTTTCCCCGCTGAATGACCTCATAGATCCCAGTGCTTGGCATGTGGCCTAAATTTTACATTCAGTTCAGTTCACTATGTCCATTCGTGCAGAAGTCTAAATTAGAGTTCTTGAATAGACTTTTGATGCCAGGAGGAGACTACTTTGCTTGAAAAAAAAGGGGGAGGTGGAGCATTCCTTCTATGCTACCGTTTAGGTTTGTGGGAGGACACTGCATTCTTCAGAAGTTATTCAGAGCTTAATGACCTTGCCATTTTTTCATGCCAGACATAGGTAAAGTTAAAGGTTGAGGTTTTCTTTGTAAAACTTCTGTAGAGAAATTTAGGCTGCATTCATATGTAGAAGAATTGAGGCTGCATTTATCTGTAAAAGAATTGAGGCTGCATTTATCTGTAGAAGAATTAAGGCTGCATTTATCTGTAGAAGAATTGAGGCTGCATTTATCTGTAGAAGAATTGAGACTGCGCTTATCTGTGGAAGAATTGAGGCTGCGTTTATCCAGAGGAATTGAGGCTGCATTTATCTGTAGAAGAATTGAGGCTGCGTTTATCTAGAGGAATTGAGGCTGCATTCATCTGTAGAGGAATTGAGGCTGCATTCATCTGTAGAGGAATTGAGGCTGCATTCATCTGTAGAGGAATTGAGGCTGCATTCATCTGTAGAGGAATTGAGGCTGCATTCATCTGTAGAGGAATTGAGGCTGCATTTATCTTGGATATGAGCCTGGTGCCTATCAGTCTTGTTGGGTGGTATTGTTGCCCAATTTACTTATATGACTTTAATGTACAGATGTTAACTTGCATGATGTTGTTAAAGGAGTCATGTAGTGTTTTACCTCAGTGGCATCTTATTGTTAATGTTTCTGATGTTTATTGCCATCACAATCATTTTGTACGCCACAGAAGGAGTATATATTATTTAGTCGTGTCTGGATAATTCTAGTTTTAGTCGGTAGTGGATAGTAGCGAATATAACAAGACTTGCAGATTTTTACTGGAAAACTGTGTCTGTATCTCTCTGTATATATATATATATATATATATATATATATATATATATATATATATATATATATATATATAAGTATATATATATATATATATATATATATATATATATATATATATATATATGTGTGTGTGTGTGTGTGTATGTATGTATATATATTCTCCTTATCACCATGTAAAATGGGATTGATAAATTTCTTTCTTGCCTCCAGGTCTGATGAAAGTGAATTGTTCAGTGATGAAAATACAGTAGGGAAAAGGGTGCTTGGACTTGTATTAACAGCGGAGAGGGGGTGATGTGTGGTGGAGGGGTGGGGGTGGGGGAATGTCGTGGAAAATTTATAGCTTTTCAGTTCTGAAGCCATTAGAGTCAATGGCATATTTTTGCCTCTCTTTTTCCAAGTCCGCTTTTGAATGCCGGAACAGTGATAGATGTCCGGATGCTGCAATGTTTATGGAATTTTCTATAATCCATTATTCGAAATTGCTCGTGGGGATTGGTGAATTTGCGTTCATTATTTTAATGGGCAACACTGCGCCGCCATTATTGAATTACTGCTTTGTCGACAGCGCAATTTCAGTAGCACCACTTTTTGGGCGTTAATATCGTGGTCCGGGGAAAGTATTGCGTCCCATTCTATTTGTCTTTACTTTTCCTGAAATTTTCCCTTTCTTTGAGCTCCCGGTTGGGACGTTCGACTAATGAATGATTTACTTCAGAGCTTGGCCTGTATCAATTGCTTAAAATCAACCACAAAATTACACCTTTTTTTTTATTGACTATCTGCTTAATTAACGGTTTGTGCCTGATAATGCTTTCATAAATTTTTTTCGGTATCTATATTTTAAAATCAAACACTTATTTACAATATCTGCTTAACGATTTGTGCCTGGTAACGCTTTCATCAATTTTTTTTCGGTATTTTTATTTTAACGAAAGTCACTTCTTAATTTTAATTTGTCTCCTATTTCGTCGACCACTGCAACGTGAGACAAAGCGAG
>NC_089773.1:1877500-1897500 GCF_040412425.1 Macrobrachium rosenbergii
TCAAAAGGGCCAAGAATGTTAGCCCCGTAGGGGGATAGTGCCGTCAGTGCACCTCATGCGGCGCACTGTAGGCATTACTTGAGGTTCTTTGCAGCGTCCCTTCTTAAGCCTCCTACCTGCAACCCCTTTCATTCCTTTTACTTTACGTCCGTTCATATTCTCTTTCTCCCATCTTACTTTCCACCCTCTCCTAACAGTTGTTTTGTAGTGCAAATTCGAGGTTTTCCTACTGTTACACCTTTCAAACCTCTTACTGTCAATTTCCCTTTCAGCGTTGAATGGCCTCATATTTCCCAGCGCTTGGCCTTTAGTCTAAATTTATATTCTTTTCTATTCTCTTCAGGATTGTTAGAGTCCTTTGAGGCAGTTGTCATGGTCTCCTGGTCTTCTGCTTTATCTGAAGTGATAAATATTAAGTCTCCTCATTATGATTTGAAACGACTTATTTAGCTATTTTTTTTTAAGTATATGGCAGGAGAGATGGCCCCCTGTTTCCATCAATATTAGAAATACTAAAGTTGGAGAGAATGTGTCCTTTCTTAGTTGTATTGATTTCATTCTAATAGTGGGATGAAGCTGGATTTCAGAAGATTCCGTTGGCTGTACATTAATTTACCAGATTCGTTTGTATAAAGCACATATCTGCACGGTTTTTAGCCTTCTGTAAAAGAAAACTATTGTGCCGGCTTTGTCTGTCCGTCCGTACTTTATTCTGTCCGCCCTCGGATCTTAAAAACTACTAAGGCTAGAGGGCTGCAAATTGTTATGTTGATCATCCACCCTCCAATCATCAAACATACCAAATGGCAGCCCTCTAGCCTCCTCAGTAGTTTTGATTTTATTTAAGGTTAAAGGTAGCCATAATCGTGCTACTGGCAATGATTTAGGACAGGCCACCACCGGGCAGTGGGTTAAAGTTTCATGGGCCTCGGCTCATACAGCATTATACCGAAAGATAGATTTATTTTCGGTGGCCTTGATTATACGCTGTAGCAGATGTACAGAAAACTCGATTGCGCCGAAGAAACTTCGGCGCATTTGTTACTTGTTTTTTTTTTCAGTATCAGAGGTGACTCCAGGGAAGGTCTTTCAGTTACATAGGAGTGAGGGTGATACTGATGCCTCGTCTAATTTTTTTTAAAGAGAATCAGCAGTGATTGTGAAATACAGGATTTGTTATAGCATTTTTATTGGTTAAGTGCTGTATCGTTTCTTTGTACAAATCATGTCTATGTCATTTCTTTGTACACGTCATGTCTATCATTTCTTTGTACACATCATGTCTGTATCGTTTCTTTGTACACGTCATGTCTGTGTCATTTCTTTGTACACGCCATGTCTGTATCGTTTCTTTGTACACGCCATGTCTGTATCGTTTCTTTGTACACGCCATGTCTGTATCGTTTCTTTGTACACGCCATGTCTGTGTCATTTCTTTGTACACATGTCTCTATCGTTTTTGTACACATTATGTCTGCACCGTTTCTTTGTACACATCATGTCTGTACCGTTTCTTTGTACACATCATGTCTGTACCGTTTCTTTGTACACATCATGTCTGTATCGTTTCTTTGTACACGCCATGTCTGTATCGTTTCTTTGTACACGCCATGTCTGTGTCATTTCTTTGTACACATGTCTCTATCGTTTTTGTACACATTATGTCTGCACCGTTTCTTTGTACACATCATGTCTGTACCGTTTCTTTGTACACATCATGTCTGTACCGTTTCTTTGTACACATCATGTCTGTACCGTTTCTTTGTACACATCATGTCTGTACCGTTTCTTTGTACACATCATGTCTGTACCGTTTCTTTGTACACATCATGTCTGTACCGTTTCTTTGTACACATCATGTCTGTACCGTTTCTTTGTACACATCATGTCTGTATCGTTTCTTTGTACACGCCATGTCTGTATCGTTTCTTTGTACACGCCATGTCTGTGTCATTTCTTTGTACACATGTCTCTATCGTTTTTGTACACATTGTCTGCACCGTTTCTTTGTACACATCATGTCTGTACCGTTTCTTTGTACACATCATGTCTGTACCGTTTCTTTGTACACATCATGTCTGTATCGTTTCTTTGTACACGCCATGTCTGTGTCATTTCTTTGTACACATGTCTATACCGTTTCTTTGTACACATCATGTCTGTATCATTTCTTACTACACATCATGTCTGTATCGTTTCTTCGATTCCTCAGTTTGTTACAGACTGACCTCCTTGGCCCAGTGTCCGGACTTCATCCATAAATACCATGCAGACACGTTCGTTAAATTGAAGGTAGAGCCCAGCATTACGTTTCATAAGCTCCGTGCAGTACAAAATAGACTAATTACCTTTATTTCTTGTTTTCAGGTATGTCTGTGTTAATCCTACGGCTTTTTCTCTTGCAGAATGTCCATTGATTAAGGTAAGATATTTTGGGGGAGGATGACTTTACTTTTTTCTTATTTTTTTTTAAAGTGCGAATTTCAGTTACTTAGGGGCCCACAAGCCTTTGTGAGAGAAAATGTAAGTACTTATCTCATTTGCTTGGTTATTCACAAGATAGGCAGAATTCCTAAGCATTCCTGCCATGCCAGTTATTCCGATTTGGATTTAGCTGGTTTCATTATTTAGCACTGATATTACCAGGGGTAGCAGTAGTTAGCTTGGCATTAAAGATTTGGCAAGTTTTTTTTTTTTTCAAAAATCAGTTAATAGTCATCACTGTGGACTTTGTTACAGAATCCAAATGCATAACGTTCATTAAATTTAAGAAAAAACTACGAAAAATGTGTTAGCAGTTTGGGTAGAATGTAAATATATGTACATTATATATATATATATATATATATATATATATATATATATATATATATATATATATATATATATATATATATATATATATATATATATATATAATATATACTATATATATATATATATATATATATATATATATATATATATATATATATATATATATATATATATATATAGTTTTTTTCTTTACTAAAATCATGTAATATAAAGTTTAATAAGTAGTCCTTTTTACAGTAAAAAAGACCATAACAATTGCATATAAAAAGCAAGACCGACAGAAAAGTGGGTCAGTGCTTCTTGAGGTCGCTCATTGAGCATCCCATAACGTTTTTAGGTGGTCTGACCATATGGTGAAAATGGTAAATTAAAGGTTGTAACAACGGAGGGGGCTGGGTTAAATAACGCTGTGGTTTTGGGAGAGAGGACATTAAGTAGAAAAGATCATTGCTTCTTTGATTGTCTAAAACAAGGGTGGCCTAAGTGGCATTGTGCCTATTGAAGACAAAACAGAGTTGTCCTTATGTATGTATATATAAAATGTGAAAATGAATATTCATGATTTGATGTCGGCGTAGTCGCCTTCAAGACCGTGTGACCTCAAAATCTTCTGTGAAGTTCTCACTCTCTTGCTTTCATTTCCACAAATTATCGATCGACAGCCTCCGGGTCATTGTTCTCAGTGCAATTGGAGCTTCAAAAGTTCAAGCGAAGATGCAGTGCATTGTTACCCTAATACTATCTCCTTGCATTTCAATACATTCTTATATATTTGTTTATTTATTAATTTACTCTATTTCTTTTTAATAAGTGGGTGGCATCTCTTCTTTCTGTATTTCCTTTTACTTCCTCTTACTTCTTTCTAAAGAACACCTTAATATTCTTTGGAAGCTTGAATTGTAAGTCAGTGGCCCCTTTGGTGGGCTTGTTCCAAATGAATAGAATTCATCTATTGAATAATAATAATAATAATAATAAATAATAATAACAACAATATTAGTTCATGTTAGTATTATAAGCTGCAGGAGCAGTAAACTGTATAAAAATATTTCGAGACAGGTTCCTTCACATAAATTGTTGCTTGATCATTCTGCGCAGTCCGTGTAAGTTCTAATCACAGATTGCACCTTCTGTATTGTGAAGGTTTTAATGTTCATTCATTGCGGTATTAATTTGCTGCTCTCCATTGCTTCGTTCCTTCGTTGTTATGTATGCTTTGTTTCCCCTCTCTCTCTCTCTCTCTCTCTCTCTCTCTCTCTCTCTCTCTCTCTCTCTCTCTCTCTCTCTCTCTCTCTCGAGTGAACTGTGAGTGCTGTACCTTGTGTTTATCAATGTCTGTTTACTTCAGTTTTAATTTCCAATTTATTGCTAATCGAAGTCGTCCTGGGTTCCATTCCCTTTTAACTTCCTTTGTATTCATATCAAGAGGGGCTTTTTATAAGCGCTTCCCTTCATCTCCTCTCTTTTATGCTGCGATTTTCCATTAATTCCACGTCTTCTTGTCTCTCATATCCGCGCCTGAATGTCTTGATTTTATCATCCGTTTCGTCACGAGTAATAAATCAGCGTTTGATTTTTCTCGGAGAGCTTCCTTCATTGACACTTGTTTCCTCCGAGTGAGTCTCCCGAGGTCTTCATGGTCGACATTTCCAAGGAAAACGACAATGGCTTTTCAGGAAAACCCTGTTTTAATTTCAGGCCATTTCCCCCATTGCCCCGTTTTATTTGCCTTTTTTCTTCCTCTCTCTCTCTCTCTCTCTCTCTCTCTCTCTCTCTCTCTCTCTCTCTCTCTCTCTCTCTCTCTCTCTCTGCCATCGTGGCTATTTCCCCTCTTTGAGTTCTTATATCTCTTCCCCCAAATAATACCGTGTTCTCATTAAGGTCGGTCCCTCTCCCTCGGTAATTATTGCTTTTAAATTGTTGTCTCGACTCCTATCGAATCCGTTCCCCCATAGATCCATTATTGCCTTTTTCCCTGCCCCTGCTGAATTCCCTTCCACCTAACTGCATTCGCCGGCATGCTTTCCCTCGCTCTCATTTTCTTCTGCGTCGTCAGCAGCGCCAGAAACCTCCTCCTGAACTTGTAGCATAACTTGTCCTTGTGTATTGGTTCCCATTCGACCCATTTTCTCTTACATGTAATTAGGGTGGAATGGAAGTGAATATAGAGTTTAGGGCCGATGGCCCAACACTGGGACCTGTGGGGTCATTTTAGGCTGGAAAGGAAACTGAGAGTAGGTAGGTTTGATTGAATGGTGGAACAGGAGGAAAACCTCACAGGTGCACTATGAAATAATTGTTAGGAGAAGGTTGAGGATAGCAAGAAGGAAGAAAGGTAATATGAATGGAGGTAGAGTGGAAGGAACGAAAGTGGGTGGAGGTAGGGGCCTAAGGAAGGGACGTTGCAAAGAACCTTTAGTAATGCCCACAGTGCACCACGTGAGATACACTGACGGCACTACCTTCCTACAGGGTATATTAATTACAGGAAGAGAGTGTGTGAAGAGAAATAACTTGTCTTAGTATGTTATTTTTATTTTCACTTCATCTCATGTTTTTAAAAATTATTTTTTATTTGCAAGAAAGAAGTTAGCCCGTAGTTAACAGATGCAAAGGACACTTCGACTCTTACCTATGGTTCTTGCTCATAGTGGTAGCTGGAGTCTTCTAAATTGTTTAAGAAGTTATTGGACTTTTTAACCCTCTATATCTCCTTTGCTTGTTCACTTGTTTAAGAAAGTGTGATGGAAATATTTGAGGCCGTTGCTTATCCAACTGTGAAGAATGTCAAGTGGATTCTCATAACGGGGGGATAGCTATTTATTTGTACTTTCTTGTGTGTATAATTAATCTCGTTTTTCTTAAATATAAAACATCTTTTAAAAAGTAAGAAGAAGACAGAGTTTGCAAATGTTACACTCAGGACATTCTCATTTAATTTGTTTGGTGCATTAGATGTTCAGTGGGGGATGATTATTCCCCAGGTGGAATTTACTTGTGTAATCCACTATGTATGAATATTAAGTCACTTGGAGATCCTTGGTCTGTTTGTGTATGCATTGAAATTCAGAGAGCGCAATCATAATGAACTCCTCTTGGGAGTTATGCTTCAGAATTGCGACGGTGAAAAAAAAAACAAGTGGGAAAGTTGTTGCTCTGTGGTGTTGCCCCTGTTGGCAGAGCTAAGCATCCAAATGTGAATTGTAGTCTCGCCCCATTAAGTCATCTTACCTTGCACAGCCTGCCATGTAAGTGTTTCTTTACTAATCCCATCTGCATTGCCACCATCTTGGGAGCAGTAATGCATTCACCTATTTTGTAGAGGAGTATTTAGAGGTTTGGCATGCACCCTTCTTCCAAAAATGCTTGAGCAGTGCTTGAACTCATATGGACCAAGTTTTCTGAAAAATGATACCAAAACTATCTTCTCCTGTGGCACATTTTAGGTAAGGCTGAGAAGTTTCAGAATACCATGACTGTTTCCTTTTTTAATGTAAAGGACATTGTCTTCCTTGTTCACCACATTCCCGACAAGTTATGTGTTGGTAATTAGGAAAGTGTATCATGCCAGGATCTGGAGTTTATAATGAAACCAGTAGTGTGAACTGTGATGGCACTGCCAGGCATCCGGTAATGCTTCGGTCATGAGAAGTCTTTGTGTGACTTGGCTTGGTATACCCCAAGGCCAAGAGAGAGACAGGGTCTGCTCACTTCCCCCCAAATCCCCCATGTAGGCGGAGCTTTGTCTACCTCCTTATTGCGTCAGCAGGTGAATTGCTGTAATGAGCAGATACCTCTAAGATACGTCATCCCCTGCGTAGTTACCCCAGGTGGGAGGCGACTCCGCCCAATTGGGTAGACCTTGTCTCTCTTGGCCTCGGTATACCCTAAAAGTGGAAGTGTATCACGTCAGTGAGTCGATTCCAGGGATGGTTGGTTGGTTGGGACAAGTCTCTCAGACTTTTGTCTCACTTTCCTGCTTACATGATTTGTATGGTTATGATTGGATCCATGTAAGTTTGGATCAGACAAGCGTACTATAACTACACTTTTGAACTCTAATACAGTCGACCCCTGGTATTCCCAGGGGTTGTGTACCACTACACCCTGCGAATAGCTAAAATCCGTGAATACTTAAAACCTCGCTAAAAACGTCTTTAACTGCCTATTTTGATAGTTCAAAATACCAAAAACCATCTAAAAATGCTTATACCTGAATATTTTAATAGTTGTAACACAAGAAGTGCTTTTAGTCACGAAAATTATATGAAAATACAGTAACTTGTGAATATTTCCCTATGAAAAACATTGTAAATAGGCGAATTTTCTGCGAATAATGTGTATATAATGTTACATAGGGAAATCCGCAAATAGGTGAGTCCGCAGATAGGCAAGTCTGCGAGCCAGAACCGCGAATAGGTGGAGGTCAACTGTAATGTTATTCTTGATACTATCCCTTTTGGAACAGTGTTCGTAGTAGACATGACTATTAGTGTGGCGAGTGGAGTGTTAAAGTTCTTGACAAGTTTATGCCAATTAGGTCTAGTAACACCCTAAGTACTGATGGGCCCTCTGACTCTCCGTTTACACAGCCAATAATTCTTAGTGGGTTGGTATATAAATCAGTAAGGATATTTCTTTCTTCAGTGGGGTTTACAACAATATCCTCATTATATTTGTTATAATTATAATTATTATTCATCAAGAGCATATATTCATGAGAAACAACAATACAGGCTTCAGCTTGCTAGTTAGCTTGCAAACAATAGAGAAGCCATAGGTGAGAGTAAGAAGAGGTCATAGCAAAAAGTACCCTGATATATAGGTAAAAGCGTATGTTAGCCAGTTGATGGATGTTTTAACTTGAATCTGTACAGCAACAGTGTTAGTGTAAAAGAGTAGATAGTGTTGTGGTAGGCAGCTGGAGATTCTCTTTCTTTAGGGGCAACAGATTGTCAGAGGAAACATGCATTAGGGGGAAGTTTAAGTTTTCCTAAACGGCAGGCCTTCAGCTTGCCTCATGATTACATCCCTCACTTCTTTTTTTTTAATTTTTTCATGCTGTCCGTAGCCAGGTTAGGAAGTTGTCTGTTCCAGTAGCGTTTTAAGGTAAATAAATATTGAAATACAGTCGACCCCCAGTATTCGCAGGGGATGTGTGCCACAACCCCCCGGGAGTAGCTAAAATCCGCGAATACTAAAAAACCCCTCTGAAAACGATTAGAACTGCCTATTTTGATAGTTCAAACATAAACCCTCCAAAAATGCTTATACCCGAGTATTTTAATTGTTTTATCACAAAAAGTGCATTTAGTCATGAAAATATGAAAACACAGTAATTAGTGAATATTTCTCAGAGGAAGTGTGTATATGAGCTGCTTGCTCTCTAAATTCCCATAGGCGATATTAATTCTCAAAACCCTCTTTGGGAAGTCATAATCAGCAATCAAAGAGGAAATCAGCTTTGCAATCATAACTGATAATTTCAGTCAGAACAGTTTGATATTGAAACTGGTGCGTTATCAGCTCTGTATGTAGTAAGGATTGAAAACTCAATCATTGCACTTGCTTTGAGGTAACGGACAATAGGCACACTGATGATGGCTTCACAATTGTAGACCTTGCTTTGGAAGGTCCACTAGTTCAAAAGTTACCAAAGTGGAATATGGAAAATGCTTTTTAATGCCAAAACATGTAAAAGTCTTTGGTCCTAAGGGTTTAGCTTTCATAGATGATGCCTTGGAATAGTTTGCTACTTTGGTGCTAAGGGTTTAGCTTTCATAGATGATGCCTTGGAATAGTTTGCTACTTTGGTGCTAAGGGTTTAGCTTTCATAGATGATGCCTTGGAATAGTTTGCTACTTTGGTGCTAAGGGTTTAGCTTTCATAGATGATGCCTTGGAATAGTTTACTACCTTGGTGCTAAGGTTTTAGCTTTCATAGATGATGCCTTGGAATAGTTTGCTACTTTGGTGCTAAGGGTTTAGCTTTCATAGATGATGCTGTAGAATAGTTTAGTACTTATTTTTCAGTTGGTCCGTAATCCTTGCTTAGCATAATAGGAATATATGTTCGCTGACTTGTGCCATAGTGAAAGTGAATGTTGTGTGGCCCATAGAAGTATGAAGACAGTGGCAACATGCTGTAGGAAACGTGTGTGATGATTATCGAGTCGAGTATCACAACTGTGACTTATCGTAAAGGATGAAAAACAAAGAAGCCAGTAAAGGTTATTCATTTATGTTTTTGTCAATTGCAAATACCAATTCCCATTCCCGATGATATGAAAGGAAGTGTAGCTAATAGCTGGTGAAGTCATTCTGGTTTATTAGTATTATTATTATTATATTTAATATTATTATTAAAATAGATGAAACCAAAGGCCCATTGACTTGAAATTCTTTAAGCTTTCAATGCATGTCGGTTTCAGCCTCCGACCGCAGACCCCACACTGCAGCAGTAACTGATCATGATACAGAACCAGTGAATGTTGATCGCCCTGGGGGGAGACACGAACCCGTGACATCTGAGTGGCATGCCACGACACTAAACACTATACCAGTGGACCAGCTTAATAATGAAATGGTTGCCAATCCTCTGATAGTGGCTTAGGCCCTTCCCTGCCACTTTGCCTACCATTCAGTCACTCATTATACTGTATATATTTCTTCCAGAGATATTCGCTTATCAAAACGTTGTGAAATTCAAAGCGGTGAGAATTCCATGTGGTAGGTTGACATATACGTGTATATATATTATAATATATATATATACATATGTTTTTATATATATATATATATATATACATACATATATATATATACATATATATATATATATATATATATATATATATATATATATATACATATATATATATATATATATATATATATATACATATATATATATATAAATTTTATATATATATATATATATATATATATATATACTGTATATATATATATATAAATATATGTATATGTAAATTAAATATATTTATATTATATATATATAAATTATATTATATATATATGTATATTTATATGTATCTATGTATAAATGTGTGGATCTGCCCTGATCTAGATTCGAACCGATAGTAACCAAAAGGATAAGTCTCCTTTGTCTCGTACACAAGAGTCCATTGTCTCATGCACAAGAGTCACAGGTTCAGATTCAGGCCAGTTCAGATGCACTTGCATGTCATTCACTTTGGGTGTATATGTATCTCGTTCTCAAGGTAAAGTGAATCCGATATTGACTTATGTTGAAGATGAACTTATTCCGATTTTAAGAAGAAAACCTGACTTGGGGAAGTACTATGTTCAGGGAAGTGGAAATGAGCTTCTAATGGTAGCCAAGTGGATAACTCCCTACCCACTCTGTAGCAAACCCTAAAGGCATAGGCTCGAATCATGGCCACTCAGTTGTGTGTGTATATATATATATATATATATATATATATATATATATATATATATATATATATATATATATATACTGTATGTATATATATATACATATATATATAATATAAGTATATATATTATTTTTCACAAACACAGTGACATATTTTACATTCACAAATATTGCTTCGTTACTTGCCCTTCTAGGCGGCAGTTCGAACCCCACTGGTGGCAGAAGCACTTATCAATAATTATAATTCCCCTTGGGTGTAAATTATTCCGGAGATATGGTAGATTGGCTTAATATTCATAATATTATATATATATATATATATATATATATATATATATATATATATATATATATATATATATATATATATTAGGCTTGTTTTTAGCCACTACTAATAACGATTCACTTTTTAGTTTTCTGCAAAAGAAAACTATTGAGATAAATATTTGTCTGGCCGTCCGCACTTTTTCTGTCCTCCCTCAGATCTAAAAACTACTGAGGAGGCTAGAGGGCTGCAAATTGATATGTTGATCATCCACCCTCCAATCATCAAGCATACCAAATTGCAGCCCTCTAGCCTCAGTAATTTTTATTTCATTTAAGGTCAAAATTAGCCATAATCATGCATCTGGCAACGATATAGGCAGGGCCACCACCGGGCCGTGGTTAGTTTAATGGGCCGCGGCTCACACAGCATTATACCGAGACCACGGTGGCCTTGATCATATGCTGTACAGAAAACTCGATTGGTAACGATTTTGACATGACATTCTTGAAGTGAAGAGTTATCCCTGTTCTTGAATTACTGCAGTAATTTTGTTGCTCCTGAATCTGAGTTACTGTATTTGATGTAATTGCCATACATTGAATGGATAATTCCTTTAAGTAATTATAAATTATCATTATAACCATCTGCTAATTTGAGTAAGTCCATTACCCCGTTTCTCTCTCTCTATGTTCTTCCCATGAACCTCATTAAATGAGCGTTTACCGGGTCTCTCTCTCTCTCTCTCTCTCTCTCTCTCTCTCTCTCTCTCTCTCTCTCTCTCTCTCTCTCTCTCTCTCTCCTCTCAGCAGGATCCCGACCATTCCCAACCGTCTATGTACCCTGAGGTAACATATCCGTAGTTCATTACATTAAAACAAGATATCCTCTGCCAGGGAGCGTTGCCCCATTGTTAATCATAGGTTCGTTATGGCCTGCTGCCAGGGTACGGCGCGCCGCTGGGTTTCCTCGGCGTCCCGGGTTCCGGGATTTTCAACGCTATTTCCCCTGATACATATCAGCCACGATGGAGGTATTTCCAGGTTCCCAATAGCCCTGTGGATATAGGGAATCAAAGTTTATTCAAGCCATTCTGGATGCATCCGTATAAAGTTGCTGGGTCTGTTTGTCTCTCGCCTGTTTGATGTGGTGTTGGCCGTGATACACTGATGTATATATGTATGCGTATATATATACAGTATATATATATATATATATATATATATATATATATATATATATTATATATATATATATATATATATATATATATATATATGTATAAATTTCTGATTCACTTTGGGATCAACCCATGTCCTTCAATTGAAAGGCAAGGGCACTATAAACTAAGCCACACAGGTCATACAATAGGTTAGAACCTAAGTACCACTGTATGACCTGTGTGGCTTAGTTTATAGTGCCCTTGCCTTTCAACTGAAGGACATGGGTTCGATCCCAATGTGAATCAGAAATTTATATATATATATATATATATATATATATATATATATATATATATATATATATATTAATTATATAAATTCCAGACTCACATCAGGATCGAACCCATATCCTTCAGTTGAAAGGCAAGGCCACTGCGAGCTAAGCAACACAGGTCATATAATCGGTTGGAACCTAAGTACTGCTGTACCTAAGGCTTTTACCTGCTTAGGGTAACTGCCTTGAGTTCCAGGAACTTTATACCCAACTTCCCGACCCAGCAGTTACCATTTCATCCGGGTTATCCCTTAGGTACAGTGGTACTCAGGTTTAACCTTTTATTTGACTTGCTTTTCAATTGATGGACCTGAGGTCGATCCCAATGTGAGTCAGAAATTTATTCCTGTTCCACACGTGATTGTGTCTCGATTACCTACAGACACACACACACACACATACATAAATATATATATATATATATATATATATATATATATATATATATATATATATATATATATATATATATATATATATATGCGTGTGCCTTTCCCACCTTTTGAAGGGGTGGTTTCAGATATGAGCTTGACCCCCAGTTGACACTTTTACCCATTTACAAGTGGGTCGACTGGTGGCGGTAGGCCAGTATTGAACCACGAACCTGTAAATACAACAGCCTGGTATTTGTCGATTGTCACCTCGCTAAGGACTGATCAGACCCTACATTGTTTAATTAATTGATTGATCATCCAGCTGGTCAGGTAACATTTTAATAATTTTAGGATCTTTCCTAGAAAGTGACCCCCAAGGGGTTTTAACCCGGTATGTGTCCACCTTTGCGGCGTGTTTACTACAAGGCCGTTGGGGATGACCATAAAAACATAACGGAAGACTGTAAATATCGTAAAGATAATGACCCCCAAGAAATATTAATCCTAGATAACGACCCCCAAAAACCCTTGGGGGTCACTATCTAGGAAAGATCCTATTTTTTTACCATTTGCCACTTGTATCATTCTGCTTTGGACGATCTCATTCCATTGTTGTAGATGTTTATTGTCCTGTGCTTGTGGATTCACCCGAATGTTTTATATTAAGTTAGAGTCACACCCTGATCTTATTTCTTTCACTCTTTCACTTCATTATCAGCTTAATCCATATGCGTCATATCCTGCCCATGGCAGCGTTCAAATTGAGTGCAAATTTGGGATCTGCAGCTGTTGTTAAGCTATGCATTTCAAGTTTTTGATTTCCACTGAAACATCCTTTCTGCATATTAAACATAGGTCCTGCTATTTATCCCAGTATTACGTTCTCCCCTGTAAGGGGATAGCGCCGTCAGTGCACTTCATGCGGTGCACTGTAGGCATTCCTTAAGGCTCTTTGCAGCGTCCCTTCGGCTCCTAGCTGCAACCTCTTCTATTCCTTTTACTGTACCTCCGTTATTCTTTTTCTTCTATCTTACTTTCCGCCCTCTCCTAGACAGTTGTTTCATAGTGCAACTGCGAGGTGTTCCTGTTGTTGCACCTTTAAAAACTTATTACTCTCAGTTGCCCCTTCAGCGCTGAATGACCTCATAGGTCCCAGCGCTTGGCCTTTGGCCTAAATTTTATATTCCACTCCATTCCAGTAGTACGTTCTCAGATTCAGTCAGATTCTGTTCTAAACATTCTGCATTAGTTTATGCCTCACGTTCAGATAGTGCTGACAGGTTTTCAGTTCAGTAGCTCTTGGCGTTATTTTCGTGACCGGGAGCTGTTTGTTTTAGCCCTTGTGTATAGCTTTATGGAACATTTATGAATGTTTCGTTCTCTTTTCAAGAAATTCACGTTTTACTTCATGGATTCCTGCCGTTTATTCTCAGGCTTTACACTGTTAACCGTAGTTTGTATTCACGAAGATTTTATTGTAGTCTTTCGTATAGGATGGTTGCATCATTGCGCCTCATGGGGTGCTCTGTAGGCATTACTAAAGGTTCTTTGCAGCGTCCCTTCCTTAGACCCCTAGCTGCAACCCCTTTCATTCCTTTTACTGGACCTCCGCTCATATTCTCTTTCTTCCATCTAGCTATCCACCCTCTCCAAACAATTATTTCATAGTGCAACTGCTTTGAGGTTTTCGTCCGATCACACCTTTCAAACCTGCTTACTGTCAATTTCCTTTTCCAGCGCTGAATGACCTCATAGTTCCCAGCGCTTCGGCCGCACCACGTAACCGGAGAACGTGGCTGATGCACGTACACACAAAAATAGAAACATAATCATTCCAGTGGAGTTTGATGTTAATTGTATTTTTAACGTTTGTTTCTCGTTATAGAAACAGTTATCGCCCCCAGCTGCAAACTCTTTCATTCCTTTTACTGTACCTCCGTCCATATTCTCTTTCATATTCTCTTTCTTCCATCTCACTTTCCACCCATCCCAAACAATTGATTCATAGTAAAACTGCGAAGTTTTCCTCCTGTTACACTTTCCAAACCTTATTACTGTCAGTTTCCGTTTCATCGCTGAATGACCCCATAGGTCCCAGCGCTTGGCTTTTATCCTAAATTCTGTATTCTACTCTGTTCTAGAAACACACTTCAGAAAGTGAAAAAAAAGGCTCCTAGCCACAGCTGCGGTCCTGGTTTCTGTAGGATATCATAAATGGTTTAGGTTACCATATTTTTTCATCATATAATTATATATATATATATATATATATATATATATATATATATATATATATATATATATATATATATATATATATATATATATATATATATATATATATATATATATATATATATATATATATATATATATATATATATATATATATATATATATATTTTTTTTTTTTTTTTTTTGAGGGGACGGTGGTCAGGTATGTCAGTGGTAGTAAAAAGGGAGTAGTAGTATTATGTGTTCTCAGATGTCGTGAAATGCACTCTTGATATCACAATTTAGTGCTTTTGTCAAGTCCACAAGAGCATTTACAAACTTGATCGCCTGAAGTGTGATTATGATGCCGATTCCCAGATGTCAGACTTTTATTTTTGTTTCTAGTTGAATGTTGGATCTTTAAAATGTGTATTTTTTTCTGCCGATTCTGTTTTCAGAGCACGTTTCCTTTCCAGTTCTAGGGAGCTTGTGCCGTCAGTGTACCTCACCGGGTGCACTGTAGGCATTACTGAAGGTTCTTTGCAGCGTCCCTTCGGCCCCTAGCTGCAGCTCCTTTCATTTCTTTGACTGTACCTCCATTCATATTCCCTTCCATCTTGCTATCCACCTCTCTTAACAATTATTTCATAGTGCAACTGCTTTGAGGTTTTCCTCCTGTTACACCTCTCAAACCTGCCTGCTCTCAATTTCCCCTCCAGCGTTGAATGGCCTCATAGGTTCCAGCGTTTGGCCTTTGGCCTTAACTCTGTATTCGTACCCTACTCGTTCCAGGTCTGGTGTTAGGAAGGGAATTTCTTCTGTTTTCAGCAGGGAAATTGTTTTTATTCTACGTAATACTCAAGCTTATCTTGAAATTACAAGCATCATTGAAAATTTAATAAATTAATCCCACTTCACTTTGATGACGTTGGATGTGGCGATATTATTTTGAGGTACAAAATCAGTCTATCTAGAAAGCGTAAATGTCTATTGCATATCGCTGCGGTCAGTGTCTGCACCGTCACCTCTCTTCTCTAGAAGAGCAAAGAAGGTTTCTAGGTATTCTTATCCCGATTGTGTACACTTGTCGTTTAACATCATGACTTACATTTTATTAATATCTCACTCATTTTCCTTACTCGTGGAAAAATGAGTGCCGTACGCACTGTCTTATGTATATATACAGACAAGGGCACATAATTCTGATTTCAAGTAACCCTATTTGTAAGTGTGTGCGTATGTGTGGTGTGTTTGTGTGTGTGTGTGATTCTATTAACGTAATGTACTTGAGTCTATACTGTAAGTGGGGCTTTGGTTGGCGTTGTACTTACTGCCGAAGTGAGCACTAAGGTCCAGTTTCCAGAATCCATCGCTTAATTCCAAATGCAATCAGAAGGAAAGGGCGGAGGGCGCTCGCAAAACACCCTCTTACACGTGACCTGATCTTGACATAGTGGGTGGTGAAGAGGTTGATATAGCGTCTTAGCCAATCCATGCTTCTCCCTCCGTTTATTGTGGCCCTCCTTCTCCTCCTCCTCCGCCCCCTGTTCCTCCTCCTCCTCCTCCTCCTCCTCCTTCTCCTTCTCCTTCTCCTTCCCCTGTTTCTCCTCCTCCTCCTCCTTCCCCTGTTTCTCCTCCTCCTCCTCCTTCTTCCCCTGTTTCTCCTCCTCCTCCTTCTTCCCCTGTTTCTCCTCTTCCTCGTTCACCCTATTACTTCTCTTTCTCCTACTTCTCATATTCCTCCTCCTCCTCCTCACCCTATTCCTTCTCCTCCTCCTCACCCTATTCCTCCTCCTCCTCCTCCGCCTCCTTCTCTTATTCCTTCCCCCTGTTCCTCCACTTCCTCCTTCCCCCTATTCCTCCTCCCTCTCCCAATCCTTCCTCTTCCTCCTTCTCCTCCTTCAGGCTTTTCTTTTCACGCCTCTGAGCCCTTGCATTCCTCTATCCACCCCTTCCTCCCTCCCTCCCTCCCTCCCCCACCTCGCCGTGAGCTTAGAGAGGAGTTCAGGATTTCGGGGGAATTGCATCTTGGCCCATAAGTCAAGATCTCCAACTCTCCGAGCGAAGGGGCGTTAAAGGAGTTATATTATCCCGCTGAGTCAGATTGGAGGAGGATTTGAGGTCATTTATATCAGAGAGAGAGAGAGAGAGAGAGAGAGAGAGAGAGAGAGAGAGAGAGAGAGAGAACCCTTTCCCAAAGAATCTAGGCTGTAGGCATTACTTGAGGTTCTCAGCAGCGTGCCTTCCTTGCCCCCTAGCTGCAACCCCTTTCATTTCTTTTACTGTGACCTCCTTTCATATTTCTCTTTCTTCCATCTTCCATTCCTCAACCTTCTCCTAACAATTGATTCATTGTGCAACTGCTAAAGGGTTTACTCCTGTTACACCTTTCAAACTTTTTACTGTCAGTTTCCGTTTCAGCGCCGAATGACCCCATAGGTCACAGTGCTTGGCCTTTGGCCTAAATTCTGTATTCCGTTCAGTTCAAAGAATCTAGGCTCTACAACGTAATAAGAATACTTTTCATGCGTCTCTGTATGGCAGTTCTCTCTTCAGGAGGACTGTGGGTATTAATAGTTATCCTGTGGTGTATCTAGTTGTATTCCACATAAGGAAATGAAAGATGTGTTTGGTTAGAATATGCGCAACAGTTTCGTCCTCCAATGGGCCTCTTCCTGGAGCGTTTAGTAAGGAAAGAGAAGTTTACAATGCATGTATCTAAGAAAGGCCTAATATCTTAAACATCCGGTACCAGAAACTAGCAGTTTCAGGTGAATAGAAATAACGTGATTATCACACAACTGATGAAGAGAGTACCATTAATATGTTCTAAACTTTGCTGTTAGTTATCTCTCTACTACTACTGCTACTAATACTACTACTGAAATTATTAGTTTGTGTATTTTTTCCAGTAAACTGTGTTTTCTGTCATTTAATTGGTTTTATGTACAAAAGCAAAAATTAGCAGAGCAATGTTACGATGGCGAGTGGTGTGTCAACTTCAGATCTAGTGACATGTATTTGAAATAGATTCCTGTCACAGTTATCATGGTGTGTAACGGCAACCCCACTTTTAGAGTTCCTGAGTGCGGATCCCACAAATGAAGGGATATTTTCTTCATAATTTCTTAATTGGATTGGCAGGCGAATTCAGACGACAGTTCGTCGACATTGAGAGGTGAAGAGCTCATTGTGGTCATGAAAGACATGCAGCTGATTAGTGATAATTTTATATATATATATATATATATATATATATATATATATATATATATATATATATATAATATATGTATTATATATAATGTATCTATGTATTACACACACACACACACGTACATAATATACATATGTACTGTATATATGTATGTATGTGGGTCTGTTTTGAATTTAACGATGAGCCAGTGATGTTAATTTATGTAAATAAACCGGCAAGCTAATCAATCATTTTATTCCTCCTATCGAAAGGACGAATACTTTGGGGGATTTATTTTTTTATGTGAAAGATCCCTTGATTTCTTTTCGTTTGACTCCGAGAACTACTGTGCTAATTATTATTATTATATTATATATTACTTCCCTAATATAATTTTCCTTGCATTTTAATAATTTACATTTTTATCTGTTAAGTGTTAGTTTCTTCCTTTTTAATAAGTGGGATCTCTTCTTTCTGTATTTCCCTTTACCTCCTCTTACTTCTTCCTAATGAGCGCCTTAATATTCTTTGGAAGCTTGAATTCCAAGTCAGTGGCCCCTGTGGTGGAATTGTTCCATATGAATAGTGATCATCCGCTGAATAATAATAATAATAATAATAATAATAATAATAATAATAATAATAATACAGGTTTTGTTAAACAAAATGGCAGTTTCAACAGTATTTTATGTAGTAAACGCTCAATTCGTCTTAATTGTTTTTCTTGCTCTGGAATGGTTGCAAGCAATTGACCAATATTCATATCCGGTGGTTTAGTGATGTGTAGGAGGTACTTCTCGTGGAATGTCGACTAGTTTCGCCTTCCTCATTAGGGCATCTTTCAGGACAGGATCGCAGGATGCAGTGGCTGTAATGCGTGGATAAAAGATGAAAAATCCAAGCATTACAGTCATTGCATCCTGCAATCCTGTCCTGAATGATGCCCTAACGAGGAGGGCGAAACTAGTCGACATTCAACGAGAACTACCTCCTACACAAAACTAAACCACCGGATATGAATATTGGTCAATTGCTTGCAACCATTCCAGCGCAAGAAAAACAATTAATAAGACGAATTGAGCGTTTACTGTATAAAATAAATGCTGATGAAACTGCCATTTTGTTCAACAAAACCTGTATTAAAGAAGGTCTTTTTCCTAATAATATAATAATAATATGAGCAATACCCAAATGGGTAGTCCTATCCAGGATTTTTTTTCCTTTTTCTTCTCAAAAATATGCAAAACTCACTTCAAAATCCGCCCAGATTTTAAATTTAGTCAATTTTTATTATTATTATTATTTATTATTATTATTATTATTATTATTATTATTATTATTATTATTATTATTATTCAGAGGATGGACCCTATTCATATGGAACAAGCCCACCTCAGGGGCCATTGACTTGGATTTCAAGCTTCCAAAGAATATTATTATTATTATTACTATTATTATTATTATTATTATTATTATTATTATTATTATTATTATTATTATTATTCATAGGATGAACCCTATTCGTATGGAACAAGCCCACCACAGGGGCCATTGACTTGGAATTCAAGCTTCCAAGGAATATTATTATTATTTATTATTATTATTATTATTATTATTATTATTATTATTATTATTATTATTATTATTATTATTATTATTATTATTATTATTCAGAGGATGAACCCTATAACCCTATTCATATGGAACAAGCCCACCACAGGCGCCACTGACTTAGAATTCAAGCTTCAAAAGAATTTTTTTTTTTCTATCACAGTCACCCTATTCGACTGGGTTTTTATAGTGTTGGGGGGGGGGGGGGGTTCAGGGTTGCATCATGCCTCCTTAAGAGTATGTCACTTTTCTCACCATGCGCGCTGTTTCTAGTAGCACACTCTTCTGCATGAGTCTTGGAGCTACTTCGGCATCTAGTTTTTCCAGATTCCTTTTCAGGGATCTTAGGATCGTGCCTAGTGTTCCTGTGATTATGGGTACAACTTCCTCTGTCATATCCCATGCCCTTATTTCGATTTTCATCTACTCTGGTGTCCCGTGGTATTGCCACATCAATGAGTGGTACTTTCTTCTTGATTTTGTTAATCAGCGTCACGTCTGGTCTGTTGGCACGTATCACCCTATCTGTGCTGATACCATAGTCCCAGAGGACCTTTGCCTAATCGTTTTCGATCACTCCCTCAGGCTGGTGTTTGTACCTCTTATT